>NW_004955535.1:113517-133749 GCF_000276665.1 Chinchilla lanigera | reverse complement strand
CCTCGCCTTGCCTTGCCTTGCCTTGCCTTGCCTTGCCTCGCCTCGCCTTGCCTTGCCTTGCCTTGCCTTGCCTTGCCTTGCCTTGCCTTGCCTTGCCTTGCCTTGCCTTGCCTTTCCTGCTGTACTGTGCTTACCTCTTTCTTGCCTCAAAAATTCTTTATTACTTCTTTCTCTTAAACTTCAGTTCTGTAGTTTCTTTTTATTCCCTTATTTTAATGTAATACAAGTAGATATTAAGAAAGAAAATATAAAACTACTCGTCTTACTTTGATGACAAGTAAAACAAATTCAAAACAAAATAATTAGAGAATAATAGTTAATGCACTGTGTATCATAATCTTTTTTGTTTTTTTTTGTACCAGGAATCAAACTCAGGACCTTATGCTTGCCAGGCAGGCACTTATGCCACTTAGCTATATCCCTGGCCCCATAATCTTAAAAGAATGGCCAAAACTAGTCAGAGTACAAGTAATAGACCAATAAAACCTCTCTTTTCCAAAGTAGAAACTGTTAAAAAGACAAAAGTGGAAAACTTTCTTTTCCGTGAAATGAAACAAATTAGCATACCTGTTAAAAGATTTTTGTTTTATGGAATGAAGTGCTGCTCAGTTATAAAGAAGGATAAAGTTGGAACATTTATATGGAAAAGTGAAAAAAATAAAATAAATAAATAAATGTATATATATACATATGTATATATGTATATATACACACACACAAAAGTTAAGATAGTTATAGTCCTAATTGTTATTAGTTCATTGAAAAGAAAAATATATGCTTATATTGTTTGATCAATTTTTTATGCCTATATCTTGTAATCTGATCAATTACTTTGAAGGTAAGAATATGCAATATACTAACCATTGTTACTCTCCTACAATCTTATTTTCAAATTTTATACCATTGTTTTTAATGTTTTTTTCTTTTCTTTAAAATAAAGGAAAAATTTGAAACAACCAAATAGATGATTTCAAAAATTATTTGGACTACTCCTTACTTCCTATTTGTCTTTTATTTTGCTCTCCATTCTGACAGTATTTTGACCTGTCTCAGCTCCCAGTTTTTCACTAGCCCTCCTAACTTCTGTTCTTAGCTGTATCATCTGGTGTAGCATTTCCAGAGTTGAGTTTAACAGTAATGATAATCCTGTTTAAAAATTCTTAGACATTAGCCCGGCATGGTGGCACATAATTTTAATCCTAGCACTCTGGGAACCTGAGGCTGGAGGAGCATAATTGGATCCCAGCCCGAGCTACTTAATGACTAAGTGAGATCCTGTCTCAAAATTTTAAAAAGTAAAAAGGGCCTGTGATATAGGTCAATGCAATCGTCATAGATTCAATCCCCAGTATGAAACAAACGAATAAATATAAAAACTCTGAGACATAATGGTTTGCATAGTGCTCCAAAGGTAAGTCCTCTTAGCATAATTCAATGTTATGAGTTTAAAGTCAGGAACATTATAGTTCACATTCTTTCAATCTGCCTTCCAACATGATAGGCATTCCATGATTTTGTACTATTTATGCTTATATTTTTGGTATTAGGGCATTATAAATCATAAATATGTAAAATTTTACCAGATTTAATATTGCATTGAAAAGTCTTTCCATAGCCTTATAATATGAAAGAAGTGTGGTTAAAAAGTTTAAGAACATAAGCATTTGGGCTAAACAAACATAAACGGGTTACATTCCAGATCTATTACTTACTAAATTTGCATTTTAATTCTCTCAACTGTAAAATGAGAATAATAGAATACTTAGTGTGATTATTGCGAAGATCACATTAAAATGCTTGGAAAGCCTTAAAAACAATGGCTGAGAAAGTATATTCAAAGTGTGAGGGCAAATAACTCTAGTGAAGCTTGAAATTCAGATACAGAAATTGTTTTACTGTGTAGAATCAAGTGGTTTTCTTTGTGACCTTACCCTGTAAATCACTTACTATTACTGGATATAGCTGAAGATTTGTTCCTTTAATGGGATGAAGTAGAAGAAATCAATCCAAGCAAAAGAGGGTTGGTAAACATTTTCCTTGTCATCCATTCACGTTATAATATAGTAGAGTAGAGTAGAGTAGAGTAGAGTAGAGTAGAGTAGAGTAAATCTTCATAACAGAAGTTACTTTTGATCTCCTGTATGTGGCTTTGGTAAAAGTGGTTTATTATGGTGTAAGCTTTTGAATCTAAGGTGTGAACAGTGGGAAAAAAATAGTATTAAAGTTTGTTTCAAATGTACCCTGGAAAAAACTGAGAGTTTTTGTCAAATGAATTTTACATTGGTTGAAATGCAAGGGAAAATTGATGATAGATAGATGATAGATAGATAATAGATAGATAGATAACAAATATTTTCATATCTCTTCTTGCCCACAGTGTACTTATTTTATTATTGTATAATAAGTTAAATTGAGATTTTTTTTTAATTTACGTAGGGAAATGAAGACCAGAGTGCTGGCTAGAATAAGAATTAGAGAACAAGATTTCAGAATTAGGAATGAGACCTTGGTAAAGTTCAGATACATGTTAAGTTCATTCTAAAAATCCAGGAAAAGACAAGTGCAGGGCAAAACATTTCTAGACATTAAATAATAAAATATAAGCATAAAGACCAATCTGTTGCAATCCCATTATGCACTTGTGGTTCCCAATTTTTATTTTATGTTAAAAGAGTCTTCATGAGAACTTCTACAAAACTAAAAACATTATCAAGAAGTTAAGTGAAGCTATCTCAAACTTACAGTTTCTCAAATCAAGTGTCTTTTCATGTTGTTTTCTTGTCACATACCTGGCATTCAGGTTTAGTGTAGCCACAAGATTTCACCTTTTCTCTCTGGCATTGGCAGTTTCTGATTCTTTTCTGCTCCCACTGGAATCTTTCTTCTCAGTATTTACCATCAGTCCCATGACTGCCTTTGACACTTCCAATCCTGTTTGGAATTCTTTTTTTAGTCTGCTTTTTATTTCTTTTTCTTTGTTTTGCTTTGTTTCTGCTTTGTTTTTGTCTTAGTTACTTTTATCTCATCACTAGGGCAAAATACCTGATGCCCAGATTTACAGAGGAAAAGGTTTATTTAGCTCACAGTTTATGGAGGTTTCAGTCCATGATCAGCTGACTTCAAGGCAGGATGGCACATGGCAGAGGAGCAACTGTTTATGGCAATGAAAAACAGCAAAATCCACAAGAGGTGAAGAAAGGGAGAGGGAGAGGGAGAGGGAGAAGGAAAGACTTTTCTTTATCTTACATTTTATGCAGGCTACCCACCCTAGGGCAGGTGTAGCACTCACACCCATAATCCCAGCATTGGACTACCAATCAACCACAAATGCTTGAGTAGGCTGTCTCTGAAAACCCTGCCCCCCATGACTGTATGGAGCTTTTGGGGACATCTGCACACAAACCATAACAGTTTTCTTTCTTTCTTTCTTTCTTTCTTTCTTTCTTTCTTTCTTTCTTTCTTTCTTTCTCACTTTTTCTCTCTTTCTTTCTCTCTTTCTTTCACTGATAGGTGCAGGTATAGAAAATATAAAAGTGTTGTAAATTAAGGATATATGTGAACGCTAGTGGATGGGCATGGTGTGCACACGAATACTCCCAGAATTCTAAGAGAATACAGCAAATGGATTGCAAATTTGAGACAAGCCTGACCAATTTAGTGAGATCCTATCTTAGGGAAAACTATGGTTGTGGATGTAATTCATTGTGAAGGACCGGAGTTTAATCTACAGTACTCCACACACAATAAAAAATTTAATAAATGAATGTTAGCACTTTGTGATATACTTGAAGTTACCCTTTTTCATTCCCACACTGAAGATCTTCATCCTGGAAATTTGTGTTTTAAAAGAAAAGCTGGGAAGAGCCAAATGATGAAGAAAGTAAATGTGAGAAGGAAAAGGAAGCATACCTTTTACACCATTTTTATCCCAGTCTCTTATTGCTAAAATACAATTTTTCTCTTTCCTATTTTGGGTTTTCCATCTCTGAAAACCCTATATTCCAGATATATGCTATCCCCTCACTCAAAAAACCTACCTTCATCCCTCTTAGCACTTGTCTGTCTCACTAAAAGCCAGTCTCAGCACCATACCATCTTAGGTACTAGTTGCTGAGATAAGATACCCAAAACCCAAAGTTAAAAGGGGAAAGATTTATTTAGCTCACAGTCTGTCAAGATCTTAGTTCGTAGTTGGCTGGCTCCAAGGCAGAGTGGCACATTGCAGAGTGGCAATACTTTATGGCTACAGAAGACAGCAAAGTCAAGTACTGAACCTTAACAATGTCTTTCTTCCCCTTTTAACTGTATTCAGGCAGCTGGGATTAGGGTAGTGCCAATCCAATTAGTGGACTGATCCAGGAATCACTTACCCTTAATCCCAGCACCGTTAATTCCAGCATTACATCACCAATCAATCACACACTCTAGATTCAGCCGATTCTGGAAAAGCTCCATCTAAAACTGCATAAGGCTTTGGGAACACATCTAGACCCAAACCATAACACATGCTCTCACAATTAGTTTTGTAAATATGCCATGAAAACTAAGGTTGGTAAAATTCAAAGTTATGAAAGTTCTCTTGGGAATTACACATATAATGTGAGTTTACTTGCTACATTATTTGACTGCATGAGGAATGATACATTTCTATAATAATGGGCATTGTAAAATGCACACCATTGTTGCTACTATAGTAATCTTTTTACTTTCAAGTATGCATAGGTACCAGATATAACAAGTGTCTATATTCAGCTTGCCAGCCTCTTGTAGCTATACACACAGTATATTCAAAGGTTTAGAGGCAAAATCTGAATACATGTAAAACTGCAACAAGTGAATGATTAATTGTTTTATTTTGTTTGTTTGTTTGTTTTCTTTTTGGTACCGGGAATCAAACTCAGGACCTTGCACTTGCCAGGCAGGCACTCGTGCCGCTGAGCTATATCCTCAGCCCATTAATTGCTTTTTTTTTTTTTTTTGGTTTTGGTTTTTTTCTCCGGTACCAGGAACCGAACTCACAACCTTGCGCTTGCCAGGCAGGCGCTTTGCCGCTGAGCTAAATCCCCAGCCCCCCATTAATTGCTTTTAACTAAAATTTTTCCAGGTTATTTTATAGATGCTTTATTAAAAAAGTCAATATGAAAATTTATAAATCTATAAAGTATAAGTCCTAGAATTTCACAGCATATCACAATCACAGTTATTAGTTATGAGTTTTGCCATATATCAGTATATTTACAGTGCACATACTGATAAATTCAATCATTCAGCACATGTTCATGATGTGCTTTTCAGTATAGTGCACTATACTAGTTCCTAACAGAGATATACAAATATATAGATAACATTCCTTATGTTTTGGAACTTCATACTGTAGCTAGAATTGGTAGCATATAGTCAAATAATAAATTAAAGACAAATGAAAAAATCAAGAAATGTATACTTTAGGAATTTAGAGTAAAACAAATTACTTTCAGAGGCAATAACCATGGAAGTTTAAATCATGACACTTGAACCAGATGTTGAAATACAACTCTATTTCAAAGAAAATTGAAGAAATGATTATAATATTAATATAGTAATAGCAATTTTAATAATAATAATAATAACAGAAAATCAATAGTGAGAATAGTTTTCATTTGGGGACCATGCTTGCATTACCTACTTTCTCATCACTGGAACGAAATACCCAATACCTGCAATGGAAAGAAGGAGTTTATTTGGCTCACAGTTTCTTGTGGGCTGAGTCCATGGTTGCTTGGCTCCAAGATAGAAATGGCTTGGTGGAAAGTCATGGTGGAAGAAAACTGCTCAATTCATAGCAGCCTATTGTGGTTTGTGGGTATTTTGCAAGGGGAACAATATAATACAGGACACATATTTTATAAGATTATTTATAATAGTCACCCAAATAATGATATACAAGAGTGCAGGAAATCTGTCCACACACTAAGACCAAGGAAACTAGCTGAGGGCCTGGATCCCACAGAAATGTCCTGCATGAGTCCCGCTGAAGACCTAGAGCTCATAATAATGCTTCTCACAAATCCAACTGGAGGCCCAGAGCCCATAACAATATCTCATGCAGGCCTGTTTCACGGATCTGCACTGCAAAGGCCTGAAGGACAGTGGCGGAATCCAGGAAGTCTGTGCCAGAGGGATGAAGGAGCTAGGCTAGCAGGCTGAGGGAGCTACACTGGAGCCAGGAAGTGACGCTCAGAAGAACTAGGACTCCCCCAAAAGTTACCACAGCCATCCTCAGCCACAGTGAGGTCCTGAGCTCCTCTGATGTTCAAGATGGCTGAGTTCCCGTCAGGAAAGCCAAGGAAGCAAGCTTCACCCGGAGACTGGCAGTGCACCATCTTCCCCTCTGGAGCCAGGAAGTGATGCTCAAAGTGAGGACCAGAGCTTCCCCAAAATGAACCAAAGTCATTCTCAGTGCCAACGAGGTCCTGAGCTCCTCAGAGGATGAAAACAGCCAACTTCATCAGGAAAGCCAGCATGATGAGCTCCTCCAAAACAACAAACAGCTCCTTACAGCTTCCACCAGCACCCACAGCCTTCTTCTCCTTCTCCAGTTGTGCCTCTTATGCTGCTGGCAACAATCCCCAGGTGGGCCTGCTAAACCCAGCACCATGCTTACTCAGTTCAGCTGGGGGTTTTAAGGTGACCACCAGTTATCAATCCACTACACAGCCCAAAAGCAGAAAGAGAACAGAGACAGACAAGAATACACCTTTTTAGTTTAGGTGCCCAATGACCGCCCCTCAACTGCTCCAACAAGGTCCCAACTTCTAACTGAACATAAAATTCTGAATTCATCAATGAATGAATCCACTGGGAGGGTAGTTCCCCTTGATCCAATTACCTTTCAAAGACGTGAGGCTTTTGGAGGACATTTTAAATCTAAACCATAATAGTACTGTATTTAGGTTTTTAAAAACACTTTAATTCTCTTATTTCATTTAATCTTGAAAATAACACAATAAGCAATTTGAGAGGTGAGGAAATTTGAAGTTAGGAAATAAAACAGTTGGTCAAAATTACAATGAAAATAAATGAGAAAATTAGTTTGAAAATAGGCTATTGTACTACACTCAAGCACATGAAGCTGGATAAGACTTGCTTTTTCTTGAATTCATTCATTACTCTTTCCTTTCTGTTTTGAATCATATAGTAGCATTCTTATACAGCATATTATGTGAAACTGTTAGATGAAAAAAAGGCTAACAAATCTCTCTTTCTCTCTCTGTTTTGAGCAGATCCTCTAGGAACTACCATGTAACCTTTGTTGTAGGCAACTGAGTTAGATAGAAATATTCTAGGCAGACAGGGCCAAACCCTCAAAGGAGCCAGTGCTGAAGATGAGATGCCTTGCAAATGTGGGAGAGACAGGTACTTCCGGATGTGGACCAGACTTCAAGATAAAAGATGAAACAAATGCACCCATATACTTCCCTAAGGATAAACATCAGGGATTAGTATTCTAAATAGGTTTCTATCAGGATAAGTTACTAACACAACCCCCTACAGGAAAAGCCCTTGTTGGATATTCATGCTTGCTTGCTGTGTGACTTGCTTCACTATTTAATACCAATGTCATCATTTTACCTGGACAATTATGCTGGTAATCTTATTGGCTGACCACAGTTTTGTCCCACCTCATGCCCACTTTGTGATTTCCCATATTTTGCAACTTGGACCTGCCTAACATCATGGATTTGCTCTACCAAAATCTCTAAAAAATGCAGGGTGTTTGACAACTCACTTGACATCCATCCTGTCTTTCTCAAACAGAAGCTTTCTTTACCCCAATAAATATATTGTGCTCAGGGCTGGGGATTTAGCTCAGCGGCAAAGCACCTGCCTGGCAAGCGCGAGGTCATGAGTTCAGTTCCCAGTACCAGAGAAAAACCAAAAAAAAAAAAATATATATATATATTGTGCTCTTAGCCTCCATTATTCTTAAAATTCATTCTTTAATTTTAGAGAACCCAAACTCATACCAGATATCTAACAGGTTGGGAGTTTCTTTCCCCTATATCACCTTCATGGTCACTACAGTCACATCTGGGAGAGGGGTCTCTACCATGCCACACCACTTCACTGCTCTGCAGGAACGTGCCACTACGAGGATCTTACCAGAATTATAAACTCACAGCTTTGGTAATGAATTAAAAGAGGCAGAGTTTAAAATAATAGAAGATGGAAAAGAGAAAAAAAATCCCAGATAGCTACTTTGGGAGAGTAGGGAGCATCAGAAGTGAGTACCCAAAGATTTTTGTCCTCAGCCTCTTTTGATTTAGAACTAGTGATTTCGCCCACTCCCCATGTGAACATCTGAAATTTGTTGCCATCTGAATGGCTCTCTGGGCTGTCTTTGATCCTAACCTGAGTACCTCTATCTACCTTCTTTCTGACTGTTTAATTTTTTTTCCTGTCCTTTTTGAATGGATAAGTGGAGGAGGGACCCTTATAAAAAGGTAACTTAGAGTTAATGATCAAGCAAAGAGGACATGTGTGTATATAACCTGTTCTTCGACCTTGTCTTTCCATTGGAGAAATGGAAGTAGTTTGCTGTTAGTGCTGATAATTCCATTAACTTTCTAAAGTAGTTATTTCTCAGAAATTACATCAGGGATATTATTGTCATGTTCAGGGGTATATACCCCAACCTGGCTGTCAGAGCAGCCCACTGGAATCATAAACTGAGCAACAGCAACTTATTATAGAAACTAAGTTTAAAAGCGAAAACAAAAACACGGGGCTGGGGATTTACCTCAGCGGCACAGCGCCTGCCTGGCAAGCGCAACGTTGTGAGTTCGATTCCCGGTACCGGAGAAAAACCAAAAAAAAGAAAAAAAGAAAACAAAAACACTTTATTTATAAGAACGGAGAAAAGTATAGGACAGAAAGTTACCCTGTGAGATGCATGTATAGGACATTGAAAATAGGAATATCTGTGCAGCTTCAGCTTCAGCTTCCTCTTATTATGTTTTGCGGGGGCCTTTCCCCACATTGATACCTGAAATTGAAACAACCTGATTACTTCTCTGGGCTATCATAGATTAATCCTAGGCCCCAAGACATTTTGCCTACGTGATTTTTTGCCAGCTGGTCCTTGTGAGGACCTTACCTTTGGAATGTATAGGTTGATTAGGAGAAGCTTTACAGACAAAGCAGTTTAAGGTTAGTGATAAAAGGATGCGTGTTATCTATTCCAGTAAGATAGTGACCCTAACATGGGATTGGGTAGATGATAGATAGATACATAGATGATAGATAGATAGATAGATAGATAGATAGATAGATAGATAGATGATAGATAGATAGATGTAAATGTACAGGTGTGTTTATTTTTATAAATGAAATAAGAGCTATTAAAGGACTGCACCTTGTTTCCCTTGCGTTTATTAAAGATGGGTAGGGTTCCTAGACTAACTTGTTTAGCATGCCAACCTATGCAGCTTCCAGCTACTCTGCTTATCAGATCTCTCTTGTCTTGTTAAATACTCTCTCAGTAAAGATTTAACTCTTTCTAGTCAGGATTTTCCAGAAAGCCTAAGGAGGCCTTTATTTTTTTTTCCCCCACGGGCCCCTTTTCCCCTACATTACAAATTCCATATGTTCAATTCCTTATTCATAAGTACTTGAAGTGATTTGTTTCAATTTTTGTGATGAAATTCCATACAAGTTCAGGTTTACTGTCTCATGAAGTACAATGAAATCATAGGCAAAAGAAGGCAGTCAGCAGAGTTTATTGGAAATGAAAAGAAAAACAGCACTGGGTAATACCTACCAGGAAGAGACTCTAAAAATGGACTTATTTGAAGTGCTTTCTTTGTTTGGTCTTATATCGATAAGCAGAGCACAGGACCTGCTTTTAAGCAGGAGGGTCTGTGGATTTAGGATCTGTAAAGAAGTCATTAACTGACTGATTTGAAAGGAAACCAGTTACTCTGTATGTTTAAGTTTCTCCAAGCTATCCCTAGAAGTAGGGAGGACTTATCAAATAAGTTAACATATTCTGCCTGTATCTTTCTTGGGAAGGAATGATTCTAATCTACCCATGCCAATCCTAACTTGTTACTCTTTTTCCTGTGCTTATTTTTACATTTCAAAGCTTAACTAGCTACATAGATTGAATTAGCTCTTACATTGATGTATATTTTTTTTTCTATACAGCCAACTATATCTTAGGTCACCCCTTACTGTTTGCCTACTCATAAGCTAAATAACAAAACTATCTATTGTACTCTATTACAGAAGTAGATCGTGTTACTGGTGTTACTGTTCTCCATCACCTTTATAAAGTATTTCTTTGCTTCTCAGCACTTTCATTGCCTATATTACTAACTGTCTCTGTTAAAGCCCTTATTCATAGACACAAAGTGATTTTTTAAGTTTTTATACATAAACTGATACAATATAGAAAAACTAACATATTTCTAAAGGTTGAAAGAAATAAACAAAATCTCAAACTGAGGAAGCATTACCCAAATTTGGAAAACTAATGAAGTGATTTCATTGGAGGTGGGAATTTAGGAAATGGAATTTTGAGAATGATATCTGATGGTGCAGGATTGCATAGGATTTTTTATAGTGGACTTTGTATAACACCAATCAAATGTGGACTGATTTGAAGAGTACAAAGATTAATATGAGAAGACTAGGCAATCTGTGTTTAGTGAAATAATGATATCAAAATAATTGCACTAAATGGAGTAAACCAGGCAAAGAAGACTTTATTACAGGCTATCACTATAGGAGCCAAGACAATTAGTAAATAGAGATTAAGCTCAACTCTGCTGAACAAAAAAGGATAGTTTTGAAATTCCAGAAAAAGGTCAATGAAAAATAGTGGAAAATCTTAGGGGAAAGGTTGGTCAATGTTATTAGGCCTTTGTGTCTGCTGATGAGCACTTAGCAAGGTTAGGCTCTTACATTCTCAGAGAATGGATGATTACATTTCAAAGGGATAGCTTCCAGGTCATTGAGAAAGACACCCTTGTATTAGAAAAGCGATAAAAGGCTCAAAGGAGATTTACATCTCAAAGAGGCAGAGAGAAATTTAGATTGATTTTTTTCAAAATAAATGCTGTGAGTAAAGGGAAATGGGAGCTATAGTCAGAAAGGAATCTGTCTACAATTTAGTAAGGCTGAAAGGAACAGTAGAATTATATTGGTCAGTGACAAAAACTAAGGAGATCAGTAGAAACATTATTTTTATAAGGGTATAATGTAAGGGAGTAACAGGGAAACAATTCTTGAGAGAATATATTAAAATAATTATCTCTGTTAAATGTTATTCAGGAAGAATGAGAAATGGCATTCTCGAATTTATAGGAAGAAATCTGAATACTGTTCTCAGACAGATGTGGTTTTATTTTAGGTAGCTAAATTACATAGAAATTGATATACAGTCAGAGAGAGACTGGGCGCTCAAGGAAATCAACAGCAAACCATGGCACGAGGTGCATTTGTCAAAGGCCAGGCTTCAAGATAAAGATGCAAGGGCCAAGCCCACATGCCTACATGCCAAGGAATAAGCAGTAACTTGGAATTATATTATAATTAGCATCACCTGGTCTGTTGGGGACCACAAATTCTCAATGGCTAATTTTGCATATTTCCTTAAGGGATAAATGGAAGTTTGGGATTATGGATATCACCCTTTTGAGATATCCCATAAACTCTTTAGGGATGGACCATCCTCTCCCACACACTAATACTAAATTAAAACTAAGATAAAAAAAAAAAAAAAAACACTCCAGGGCAAGATCCTTCTTAGCATAAGATCATCTCTACCTCTTGAGTCTTCCCAAGATTACCGGCTACCCACTGAGTCATTGACCTCTGAGTCTTCTTCACACTTGAGTCTTTTGATAGCCCCTCCTATCATTGTATACGTCCAATGCATAGTAGCTGTCTTGGAGTGTCTTTGTCCCTGCCCATCCTGAGGCACTGACCTACCATCCCCATTTCATGTATTACTAAATTTGTCTCTATTTTATTTCATCCTTTCATTACACCCCTCATGCAAGCAGTTGGGGATCTTGGTTAGGTCCCTGATACTGGTCCAGTAAAGTCCAGATAGTCATTAGTCACCGAAGTGGTGACCAGAACACCCTGACCCATCTCAGTTGACTATAATTTGACCCATGTTGTTCCCATCTTGTGACTCTGCTTTCTTAGAGAAGTGGCCTCAGTAGCAACCAATTTTCAGGTCCCCTCCTGTTTCTCTATTCCTCAATAAACCTTTCCAACTCTTATCAGTTTTAATAAAATGAATAAGCAAAAATAATACCCATGTTACAAGGTGAGAGCTAATTAGATCGTCCTCCAATTAGAAATATATTATCAATTCTAGCCATGAACCAATCAAAGAATAATAAACCTTGAATAATGTTTACTAGATATATGTATGTTTAGGAGATAAATAAACAGTAATTTAATCACTACTTTATGAGATTCTTAAAAATGTACTTTGGAAACAGCATTTAAGTAATTGTTGAATGTTATTTTTCTCTTCCTAAAGATAAAGGAGAAAAAATAGGGACAGACTAAGCAAAGAGAAAATGACATTTACCCACTTTATGGAGAGTTGTTGTCATATATTTATGTCATTTAAGTCTCAAACAACTGTGAGACATGATGAAAACACTATTTACCCCATTTTTCAGATGAAACTCTGTTTACAATTTGCAGTGCTGCCTTGGAAGCTAATTCAGTAATCCAGACTAATTCCTAAAGCAAGGTACCTGTGACAGCAGGCTTCAGAGAATGGAAATTAGACCTGCATGAAGGGGATTGCAAGTTTTGCTGATCTAGAAGCTTTGATTAAGTCTGTTTAGATTAAAGGTTCCTGGCGAAGCATCAACTTACAGGTAGTCTCCTTGTGAACACTTAATATTTACAAAGCTGTTGAGACTAAGAAAGATGATGGGTTTACTTTTCCTCAAAGAATAACTTGCTAAATTTTCAAACTAATTTTAGTTGTTCAATGCTTTTCGTGGATGCAGTACACATCAATGGGATTGATGCAACTTGGTCGCCCTCTGGAGGCTATTCCTAGATTTGACCAGCATGTCTTAATTTAGAGAAAAATGAATTTAAAGTTTTAACATCATTTTAGGCATATGTAAATCATCTACATGTGCATGCTTTGTTTAAAGATTCAAAAAGTATTGGCTTCAAAGTATTAAAGACATTAAAAATGCCTAACATGTCATGGTATATAATTTTAGTCTCCTTGCCTTTTGAAATTGGAGACAGACATAATTCCACTTTTATCATGGAAAAATCTATGCTAGACTTTTTTTTCATCCATTTTAAATGAACACCAGCAATTAATTCTGTGTATTGAAAAAGTATATGATGGAATAGTATGGATTTAATTAGTGCCACAATCTTTGTTTTTAATAAATCCATCTCTCTATTTCCATACTGTTTTCTTTTCTTTCTTTCACATATAAAAGGTCAGAGTTTAAAAAGATTCTTATCGACAAAAAGACTAAAATCATAAAAAGTCTTGCCAGTTTATTTTTTTTGTTGTTTTGCTTTCTTGTGTAAAATACAATACTGAAGTCAGTGAAAATTAAAGTGTTAACCATATTTTTCCACTAGGAGAAATTTTTGTTGCTTTAAGTTGTAAAATTTGATTTTATTAGTGCATGTTTGTTGTACATGAAGTTCACATTCATCTTAGGGAAGAGATAGAAGTACTTAATATATCTTGATTTTTTCTCCCCCTTCCTCTATCCACCCACTTCCTTCTCTCCATCTCTAATCCCTTATCCCTATTTTTATTATTCTTATTTTTTAAATTCATCTTTGTAACATATATTGTTTAGTCATTCTGGGTATTTGGTACATGTGCAAGATGCATTATAAATCTTTTTATGTCCCTTTTCTCTGCTCTCTGCTCCTTCCTCTCAGTCTCTTAGACTCCTTCTGATTTGACAAAGATTTACTTCCCTGGTTCTTCTTAATAATCTTATAATTTTCCCTTTATTTCTACATTGTGTTACTCAAATGAGAGAAGCCATACAGTCTTAAGCTCCTGTGTTTATTTCTTTCTTAACATTATGTTCCAGGTATCCACTTTCCTACAAATGTCTTGAATTTATCCTTTTTTATAGCTGAATAATATTCCATTATATGTAGCTACCACATTTTCTTTATTCATGTGTTGCTAGACAGATAGGCTGCTTTCAGGATTCTTCTACTATGCATTGTGCTGCTATAGACAGTATACCCATATTGCTTTAAATGATGTCATTAGCTCTTTTTGGAAGATATCTAACAAAGGAAATATCAGAGTCAAATAGAATGTCTAGTTTTAGTTCTTTGAGAAATCTCCATACTGATTTCCATAATGATTGTACTAGTTGACTTTCCCTCTAGCAAAGTAAAAGAGTTCCTTTTTCATCACAGCCATAACACATCTGTGTTATTTGATTTCTTGTTGACTACAAGTCTTTCTCATTTAAAATGAAATCTTAATTTTGTTATAATTTGCTTTTCTATAATGGCCAGAAATGTTGAACATTTTTTCATATGTCTATTGTGCATTTGTATTGTTTCTTCTGAGAAGCGTCTATTTCACTTAACCATTTTATTATTAAATCTTTAATTTGAGGTGGTCTAATTTTTTTAGTTCTTTACAGGTTCTAGATATTGGCCCTCTGTCTGAGGAGTACCTGGCAAAATTTTTTTCCCATTCTGTAGCCTGTGTCTTCTCCATGTTGATTGCTTCTTTTGCTGTGCGTAGGCTTTTTAATTTGATAAATCCCATTTGTTTATTTTTGCTGTTATTTCCTATGCAATCGGAATTCTATTCAGAAAATCCTTATCTATACCTATGATTTCAATTGTATTACCTATTTTATCTTCTAGTACTTTCATGGCTTCTGTTTTAATGTTTAGATCTTTGATCCAGTTTGACTTGACTTTAGTACATAAGTGAGAGATAGGGGCCCAGCTTCAGTCTTCTGCATGTGAATAGCCAGTATTTCCAGCACCATTTATTAAAAAGGCTATCTTTCCTCTAACATATGCTTTCCCCCTTTTCAAAGAAAAAATGCTGAATGTGAGTGAGGTTGTTTTTTTCTCCTTTATTCTGTTCTCTTGATCCATGTCTGTACTTGTGCCAAAATTATGCAATGTTTATCATTGTAGCTTGGTAGTATGACTTGAAATCTGGTATTGTGATGTTTTGCTCTTATTGCCCAGGATTGCTTTTGATAGCCTGGATAGCTTCTGATTCTATATGAATTTTAGGATTGTTTTCTCTGGTTCTGTGAAGAATGCTGTAGGTATTTTCATTGGGATTGCATTAAATCTATACATCAGTTTTAGCAATACAGTAATTTTGAAAATATTTTGGTTCTGATTAACCAGGAATGTGTGATATATTTCCATTTTCTGATGACTTCTTTAACTTCCTTTATCATATTGCAGTAATTTTTACTGTAGAGGTCTTTCACTTCATTGATTATATTAATTCTTAGGTATTTAACTTTTTTAATGCTCTTATTAATGGTATCTTTTTTGTCTTATTGAGAGCAAGTCCCAATATGCAGTTCAGGTTTGCATTGAACTCACTTTATGGCCTGGGCTGACCTCTGATTTGCAGTGATTCTCCTGCCTCAGCCATCAAGTGCTGGGATTATAGGTGTGTGCCACCATGCCTGGACTATTATTAATGGTATTGTTTTCCTGATTTATTTGTCAGTGAGTTCATTATTGGTGTGCAGAAACATTACTGATTTTTATTTGTAGCTGTTTATCCTGCCACATCACTTAAATTCTTTATTAATTCTAGGAATCTTTTGGTAGAATATTTTGGGTCTTCTATGTAGAGGAACATGTCATCTGCAAATAATGATCATTTAACTTCTTTTTGTTCTACTCTTTTATCTTTTATTCTTTTCTTTTTCCTAATTGCTTTGGTTAATATTTCAAATACTAGGTTGATCCAAAGTACTACTAATGAAAATTTTTGTCTTGCTTCTGATTATAGAGAGAAGTCACAGCTGTATACACTGCTCTGGACATGAGCAATATTAATGCAAACTTTCTGCAAAGCCATAACACACATCATCTGGAGTCCAACAACCAGTGGAGTCCTTCCCAGCGTATATCTCCCTAGCCTGGTCTTTATCAGCAGGATTTCCATCAGCCTTCTGGTTTTCTGAGCTCTGATCAGACTCTCCAATGGAGTACAACCTAAGGCTTTCCAGATCTACTTTTTAGAGTGGCATTTCTGAGCATTTCCTAACTTTTTTCCTTCCCACAAGCCTGTTCCAAAAGTTCCTAAACCACATAGTTATGTACAGACACAACAATGATCCCATTTCTCTTATACCAAATTCTGTCTTAGTTACTTTTCTCATCGCTGAGACAAAATACCTGGCCCTCAGAGTTAAAGGAGGAAAGGTTTATTTTGGCTCACAGTTTAGAAAGTTTTCATTTCATAATCAGCTGGTTCCAAGGCAAGTTAACATGAGAGACAAGTGTCATAGCGGAGAAATAGTACATGGTGGACAGAAAATAGCAAAGCATGCAAGGGACCTTAGCAGCTTTTCCCTGTGCCTTTTTATATTCTGTTTAGGGATTAGGATAGTGCCAAACTATTCAATGGACTTATTTAGTAATCTTCGGCTCTTAATCCTAGCATTGCACCATGAATCAGTCACACACTCTAGATTCACCCACCTCTGAAAAAGGCCCACCTATGACCACATGAGACTTTTGTGGGACATCCAAACTCAAGCCGTAACACATGGCATTATATTTTCTAACACCACAGGATTTGCCACCATCTTCTACTGTCTTTATTTTCCACTGTTAAATTTTCCTCTTAAAGCAAGACCTTTGGTTCCTAATATTCTCATTATAGACACTCATTTGTTCTATTCAGCAGTATGCATGACATCATTTAGAATTATAATTTTATGAATAACGCCAACAGCAGACCTAAAAATAGATATTGAAGATTTCTTTGTAGTATACATGTACTGTTCATATGTGCATAAAATTAAGACTGATCTGTCATGATATACAAAATACTATATTTGAAATAATTCTTTGAGCTATTTTGTTAATCATTTGATGTAAAGTTAGTTTTTTATTTATATGTGCAATTGATTTTAGCACACGTGCTGTTGGTTTTTATCTACTTTGGATATTAAAACACATAGTACAAGCTGGGTGTGGTGGCACACACTTGTAATCCCAGTACTCTGGAGGTGGAGGCAGGAGGATCATCACAAATTCAAGACCAGCCTGGGCTCCAAAGTGAGTTTAAGGCCAGTCTGAACTGCATAGCAAAACCCTATTCAGACGTAAAGACAAAATAAGCCCCACATACTCCAACAGTAAAACATAAATAAGAATAATAAAATAATTACACAAATTACAAGAAATTCATAAATCATTAAGGTATTTGCTTAGTATAATTATCACCAAGTATCATGTGTCATACAGGTGTATGTTCTATATTTTTATGCAACAAGCAGCATGATAGTTCTGTTTATACTGGTATCATCATAAACACTTGAGTCTTGTGCTATGATTTCATTATAACTATGATGTTATGATATCCACCATGTCAGAAAGCAGTAGGATTTTTTTCTGTTCCATTATCATCTTAAAGGACCACCACATTATACACAGTCTCTCATTGGCCAAAACATCACTATGTTGTATTGACTAGAATTTCATCAGGTAACACTTGAACCTGTACGTCAAGAAAATAGAAACCGGGTTTGGGTCAGATAGTATTGAGTATAAAGAAAAGTGCTAGGTGGCTGGGGATTTAGCTCAGCGGCAAAGCGCCTGCCTGGCAAGCGCAAGGTCGTGAGTTCGGTTCGCGCTAGGGCAAGGGAGTTTGGGGTACAAATATATTATTGAAATAATGGACAGTAGAGCCTAAAAGAATACCAAAGGAGAGCAAAAGTATTATTAAATGAAAACATTTCAGTAAGTTTTGCTTATTCTGATTTTTGCTGTAGAGAATACACTCCTAGAAATTAAATTTTTCAGAATTTTTTGATAAGTACCTTCTTTTTATGTTTGAGCAAAGGAAACACTGGTGAGAGATTGGAAGGAGGGAATTAAGCATGCAGAATACCTACCTTCTTTGAGTGGCATCTACAGCTGAGGTTTTGGTCTCCATCCTGCGTCCAATTCTTCTTAGGAATCTTTCTCTATGTTCCTAGAACCTGCCAGCACCCTATACATCCACTCCCATCTGCTTGGGGATTCCTACTTGTCAGACTCTGTTACCTCTTATTTCTGTATGATGCTTCATCTTTTGCAACATTTGAAACAAGATTCTTTTTTCTATATTAAAGTATATCCTCTAAACTCCCAGAAGCACACCTTCTGACCTATTTGAATTCTCACTGGGGATACAAAGAAACAGACCCTGAGGCTGGGGATTTAGCTCAGCGGCAAAAGCGCCTGCCTGGCAAGCGCAAGGTCGTGAGTTCGGTTCCCGGTACCGGAGAAAAACAAAAAAACAAAACAAAAAAAACAAACAAAAAAAACAAACAAACAAACAAAAAAAAAAAACAAAGAAACAGACCCTAAAGATGGGACTGTGGAATAAGTTGCTTATTTCTTCGAACTTGAATTTAGCAATGACTTCATTGTCAATGGAAATGTGATAAAGCTCTCTACAAAGCAGTGGCTATATGTGTATTTAAATTACTATTAGTGTTTATTTAGAATACATTGCCAAGTGAAGATACTACTTTCGGAGGTCAAATAGCTGCTGCATTTGTCCATTATGACTACAAGCACTATGAGATGCTTTAGCTGGTTCAAATAACACTATAGAGCTTACCAGATGCCAAGAATTATACGTTAAGTGTTTGAACACTCAGATCAGTGCATGGGAAGAGACATAGCATCTATGAGGGCATTAAATATTTCTCACGATTTATAACCAGAGAGAAGACATGGACGAAGAGCCAGTTTCAAATCTAAATGTGTGAGTTGCAGAATTAAAATACAAGTTCAGTGTACATCTTTGCTGAGCCTCGTAAATTACCACCAGAGTGTTGAGTAGGAAGAATTGAGTATTGAGAATTTAGAGTGTGAATTAGTGGGCTAATTCAGATTAATATGAAAATTATAAACCTATATCTTTCTGAAGTTGCCCTGCTAATGGAAACAAAACTCTATTCCCAAACTAAGTAAATGAAACATCCTCTGAAGACATATTCTGCTACATAATGACTTTTCTTCACAGTGAGAAGCTTCATGCATTACAGTATCCATTGTGGAGTTATTATAGCTTATACCCCGCCTCCCCCCGCCCCGCAGGCAAATCTTCACATGTCCAGGGGTAAGGCTTTCAGGAGGTAGCTGGTCACGCAATATAATTGTGGTAGTGTTTCAGGTATGTTTCTGCAAGTATTCTTGCCACTTGAGCTGTGGTTTAGGTCATGGGGAGAGTATTATATTCTGTTGTGACAAATCCATACAGGGTTTTGCTCTCTGCACTTAGATTATATTTTCATTTACCTAATCCAGGTATGCTCACCAATTTAATTCTTAGTGAGAATATGATTACCCACTGGCAGAAATTGTTTTGGGTCAAAATTCTGCTGAAGTCAGGTATGGTCGTGCACACCTGTAAGCCCAGCACTCGAGAAGCTGAGGCAGGAGGATTGTTGCAAGTTCGAGACCAGCCTGAGCTACAAGGTGAGCTCAAGGCAAACCTGAACTACATAGCGAGACCCTCTCTCAAAAAAGACAAAAAGCAAAACAAACTCATCCCATATATTATTCACGTTGGGAGCTTTTGTATTCCTGTATCACTATAATATGAATGAAACTTGAAGACATTATGTTAAGTGAAACAAATCAGTCACAATAGGACTAATATTCTGTGCTGAAGTATGTAGCATTTTTATAGACAGAAGAATGGTGGTTATCTGAGGTAAGGGAAGGAAGATTACATGTATTGTTCAATGAATATAGAGTTTCAATTTAAGAAGATGAAGAAGTTCTGGAAAAGGGATGTAGTGACAGTTATGCAACAGTGTGAATGTGCTTAAGGTCATTGAAATCCTCTGCATCTAAAAGTGATTAAATGGTAAAGTTTATGTAATGCATATTCTACCACGTGAAAAGAATAATAAAAGCCAAGTTGAAGCTGCTGTAACTACTATCCAATGAAAAATCATATATATATATATATATATATATATATATATA
>NW_004955535.1:0-111668 GCF_000276665.1 Chinchilla lanigera | reverse complement strand
AGCTCCCTGTGCGCCGGAAGCATCCTTCCAGGGAACCGGAATGCTGGGAGTGAGACGCCGATCCCAAGACCCAAAAAAACCGGCGCTCCCCGCCCCAGGCTCCCCGTGCGCTGGGGGCCCACCCTCCGGGAGCCAGCGGGCAGAAAGCTAACCAGCCCGATGGCTGGCGCTTCCCGCCCACAGCTCCCTGTGCGCCGGAAGCCCAAAGTTCTGTTTAAATGTACTTCTACCTCTCTCTTGCTTTCTCTAGATATATCTACGTCAGTGTCATATACTATGGGGAGATTAAAGACATTAAATCACAATGCAGATAGTAATCTCTGTCATTTGGCTTTTAAAAAGTAATGGCAACAATCCAAAAATTCGCATCTGAGATGAATACACACTTCTCAGATGAAGAAATACTAATGGTAAATAATTACATGAAAAAATACTCAACATCATTGGTCATTTGAGAAATGCAAATTAAAACAACACTGAGATTCCTTCTCACCCCAGAAGGAATGACTATCATCAAGAAATCAACCAATAACAAATGCTGAGAGGCTGTGGAGAGAAAGGAAACCTACTTCACTGCTGGTAGAAGTGTAGATTGGTGAAACCACTGTGTAAATCAATTTGGAGATTCCTCACAAAACTAGGATTGGAAGTCCCATTTAAATCAGGTATTCCTGTCCTGGGTATTTTCCCAGAAGAATTAAAAACAACACATCACAGTGATATATGTGCACCCATGTTTTTTAAAATTTTATTTTAAAGAGAGTAGTAAATTAGAAAAAAAAAAAAAAAGAATAGCAACATACCAGCATGAAGGCAAAATATATATACATATATGAATAGCTGCAATAACTGAACAGCTGATGTCTGATTTTATATGGAAAGGAACAGGGAAAGCGTAAAATTTTTTTATGTTCTGACCAATTTTGCATGCTTATATCTGGTAATCTGAGCAACTGATTTGAAGGTAACAATATACAGTGGAACTACCATGGCGAATTCCTACCATCTTGTCTAGTGAAACTCTATATTATCTCTAATGTTTTATTTAATAATTATTTTCTTATTCTCTTTCATGGTTTGAACAATCTTCCATTCTTACATCTGGTAATCTGAGCAACATAGTTGAAGATGACAATATGTAATACAGCAACCACTGCTTAAACAAAAAACAAACAAACAAACAAACAAACAAACAAAAAAACCACTGCTAAAATCAGTATTATTTTGTCTTGAAACCCTGTATCACTTTAGATGTTCTTGCTTTGGTTTGTTTACATTTGTGTTTATGTTTGCACCCATGTTTATAGCAGCACAATTTGTCATAGCTAAATCTTGGAGATAACACAGATGCCCGTCAACTGAGGAATGGATAAAAAAGATGTGGCACTTTCATACAATGGAGTATTACTCAGCAATAAAAGAGATAAACTCTAGGCTTTTATAGGTAAATTGTTGCAGCCAGAGATCATATTCATAAGTGAAATAAATCGGACCCACATGTGTAACATCAAATTGCCTCCCTACTGTAAGGACCTGAACGAGTAAATAAAACCCAAAACGTACAGTAGATATTATGAGAAGGAAGGAAATTGCTCAGAAGAAGGAACAACTGGGATGAGGGAAAGGAGTAAAAGAAAGAAAGAAGGAAGAGACTATGAATATATATACATATATAGATATACGCATATGTATATAGAAAGATGACTGGGATGATAGTACTGCTGAACTCTAAGGGTTTAATGAAAGGAAGAGTTAATGCTTAACTTTTTGACCAATTTTGCATGCTTATATCTGATAATCTGAGCAACTAATCTGAACACAACAATATGCAAAATAATAACCATTGTTCAATTTATACCATCTTGTTTAGTGAAGCTCTGTATCATTTCTAATTTTTTATTATTTTTATTCTCTTTAATTGTTTGATCAATCTTACATTCTTACATGTGGTGATCTGAGCAACTTCGTTGAAGATAGCAATATGTAACATAACAACCACTGTTAATTCCTATCATTTTGTTTTGAAACCATGTATCATTTTTATTGTTTTCTTTTGTTTTGTCTTTGTTCATGTTGTTGTTAGTATGTTGGTTTTTTATTCTCTTTAAAATAAAAAAAAATTTAAAAGTAAGGGCAAATCAGTCATTGACAAAAACTGGTAATTATCATAAAATAATGAGGTTTTAATTCTAATAAAAATGATTCAATTTTATGAATTTTTATGGAGCAAGGAAAGACGTGAAATAATTCTTGATTGTTAGTTATTGATCAGAAAGATTCCCTTTTCTATCCATGCCAAACAAAAAAAATTTAAAGACAGTTCACATTCACCTGACAGACAGCAGTACACTTAAACGTTATCTGCTTTACTGAAAGGCTATGCCAACTCTTGATATCTCTATAACATTAAAGTTTATAGAAGAGCAATTGTCTATGTGTCTCTAAAACTGGTACCATATTATACTGATGAGATTAAAGTGATTGGATGTTATAAAAGCCAAGCAGGAATGGTCCAGGTTGAGATAGAGGATAGACAGATAGATAGACAGATAGATAGAGATGTAGACATAGATAAAGATGTAGATGATAGAGATTGTATAGATATAGATATATAGATATATGATAAAGAGTGAGAAATACTGGGCTCTGAAATTTTTTTCTCATACCCGAAATCGAACTCAGGACCTTGAACTTGCCAGGTACGTGCTTGTGTAACTGCCTATATCCCCACCCTGAGTGAGAAATAAGGTCCGAGAAAATTTAGGCTGTCAAACTTATCATAGCCTTAGTATGCAAATGCATGCAAAAAAAAAAAAACCAAATGCTATAAAATATTGACAATCACTTTTTCTGGTGGAGGCATCACAGAGCACACAGGTAGGTACAAAAATAGTATTTTTATTCTTCTCTCTTAAAAGTTCTATTTGAGCTAATTACAACTCTTTATTTTAACTCTTCTTTCTTGTCCTTGTGCTTTCTTTGTAATTTTTATCTGCCCTCTTCCCTTCTATTTCATAGATACTAACATAGATCATTTGTATCAGCCTCTGTCTCTCTTATGAATCCTTATCCATAATACAAGCAGTGTGCTATTTAAAAAAAGTAAACACCTATTTTCCCCAGAAGATTAAAAAGAGAAAGGATATGGGTAAATAGGGAATACTGATTGATAAATATTCTGTATGTATCCTAAGAGCATATTACATTTTGAATGGATTCATACATGCATTAACAGCACAAATCAAAAAATCTCACAAGCTACCAGTGTCAAATTCTGATGGATGTAAAATTATACACCATATAATCATACACCCACTCAACCTACTTTTCAATTTCTGATAAGAACCATATTTTACCTTATTAAAAGGTTTAAAAAGTAACATTTGAATATCCATAAAAGAATAATTGATAAATGGCATCAAAATTTAAAATTTTTATTTTTTGAAAGACAAAATTAAAAATAAAAATATGAGCAACAGGGTGGAAAAATATTCACAAAACACATATGTTTGGCAAAGCACTGGTATCCAAAATATTTTTTAAAAAATTAGTAGAACTCAATAATGCAGAAGCATTTGGGAGGAAGTGAATCAATATATGAAATTCACTTTGAAAAGTATCTGAAACACCAGATGGATTGCTGGAATGTAGAGAGATAGACAAATGTGTAAATATGTAGTATATATATATAAAGATGTTAATAGTAACATGTAAGTGTTGGGTATATAAGTATCCATCATAAATTTTTTCAACGTTGATGTATCCCTGAAAATGTTCATACTAACTTGTTGGAAAAATGGCTTTTCAACAATTGCACTCAGTTAATCTTCCAGCTGCAGCTCACAAAGCTAAATCTGAAGCAAGAGAATGGTGTCATATCCTTTTCAAAAATGGGTAACTTTTAGAGTTTCTAAAATATATAATGTTTGCTCTATGCAGTAATTGCAGATAGAGCAGATGCTGTGTAGATCTCTATTTGATCAAATCTATCTCATATTATTTGCACCTCTTCTCATCCTTGAAATGACTCTGGAGAGGCATTATGCTAATAGAGCGTGTTTAAATTACTTCTTGCAAAGGGATTATCTGCACATCACTTTTGGAAAAGTTCCAACACAAATTTTAGGCATCATGGAGATAGCATTCTTAAAAGTATGTACCCTTCTCTGTAAGGCAGAGTACGTTAAAATTGTAATAGCAAAAAATACACAAAGGTACATTTGCTTCCAAAGAAAATAACATTTGTTTCCCCTATTTTGCAACTCAGATGAAGAAGAATGGGACTTTAAAGAAAATCAAAACTTTATTTTCCTGAAATTTTCTCTCTTCAGAAATGAAAAAAAGAATAGCAAAATTTGATATGTAATAATATTTTTCATGTTTGAGTTGAAACTTTGTATTTTCAAGTTTTATTGAATGTTTTAGTTCAGCCAAATTCTCATAAAAGAAAACAAGAAAAGATGGAGAGGGAATCAAGGAGCGTAAAATGCCACCAGGAAAAAACATAAATAGGAGATGGATTAAATGAACCATGACAGGGGGAAAAGAATGGATTCCTTGAATAAGACTGCATATGGCTAGTGTCAGATCAGTGACCCCTTTACAAGAGTGAAAGACTGTTGGTTTGATTCCTCATCCATACTTGATGCTATTTGACAGAAAAGTAATCTACCGTGACCTTTAAAACCTTTCTATTATATGTTACCCATGTAATTGTTATCCCATTGCAAGAAGAATGATATTTCTAACAGAGCTACAAATCACAGGTTTAGAAAGCACCAGGGAAAAATAAATACATTTCCTGTTGTGAGATCATTGTGATTTTGTACAACACCAGTGTCTGATGCCTGTATCTAGCTATTTGATGCTGAGGATACAGATTTTCCTTGCTACTCATTCCACATTCACATGAGTGAAAGCTGATTAAAATAAACCTCAAAAAACATGTGCAAGCACCACATTGTTTCACTAGTGTAAAACTTGAAAGAGTTAATTTAAACTCGGAGGTATGATAGACACTGTGAAATGGTAGGAAACCAATGAAGAGTAAAGGGCTTCTGGGATGTGGGAAAAGAGAAGGGAAAGAAGGAGAAATTTTGTATGTATGTATATACAGGATAGTTAACATGGTTGTTTTTCTGTCTTCTATTTCTATGCTGAAAGAAACTGTCAATGAGTCTTTGGTTGACCAGTATTGCATGTTTATATCTGTTTTCACGAAAAGCCACTTTGAAGATATCAATATGTAATACAACCACCATTGTTAATTCCCTACCACTTTGTTTGTAACTCTGTGTTGTCTGTATTGTGCTTGTGATATGTTGTAAAATGTTGTATGTCTGTTAATGTTTCCCTCCTTTTATCTTTAAAATAAAAAATAAAAATTAAAAAAATTAAAAAATAAAAAAAATAAAATAAACCTCAAAGAAATTTTTTCTTGGAAAGAGGAATTCATTAAGGACAAGAATATACTCTTGCGAGTATACCTGTGAGTCCAACAAGATAAAAGAAATTTTGCCAGTTTTTTTTTCTTGTGATAAGGATGAAGCATATATTACTAATAAAATTATCTAGATTTTGCTTTAGGAAAAAAATCACAACCATGTAAATCCCCTGTGGGGGTTATTTATACCATAGGGAAAAAAATAGCTGGCAGAAATACCTTGTCTTTACCTTGAATTTTCATGGTTTGAACTAGTGTAAACCACTAGAATGAATTAAAGCATTCAGAAATTTTTAACCAGTTATTATGTGTCAAGTACTGTTATAAACTTGCTTTTGTGAGGATTTTTAAAGCCATAACCAAGGTCTATGGTCCCTCTTAAAGTTATCATCTATGTCTCTGGTGACTTTTGATTTAAGTGCACGAACAGTTCTGCATGGTAGCTTTTTGGAGCATTAAAAATAGAAAATTTGACAATATAGTCAGGGTCTCTGCTCCTGTGGTTTTTAAATATGTGCTGTCTAATTTGGACTAAGAGTGAATGAATGAGTCAAACAAAAGTTACAAGTAGAGATAAGATCCATACATCTAATAAAACAGATTATGTATTATAAAGTAGCATGCACCAGGAAAAGAGAAGAGTTACAGTGCACAATATATGATCGAGAAAACCCCCCGTCTAAAATACATCTTTGAGTTGAAACTCAGTAAATCAGAGTCAGCCATCTGGAAATCTACATGAAGAACCATCCAGGAAGGGGAAATAGCATCTATATAGGCCATGAGATGGTAATGAGTTTGGAATATTCACCTTGCAGGAGAAAGCAGAAAATTAATATGACTAGAATATAATAAATTGGCTGCACAAACAATGAGGGGCTAGTATACAAAAGATGCTAAATCATATAGAGTTTGTAACCCATGGTGAGAAATTTGAATTGCACCCAATTACAATATGATGGAATAATAGAGTTTTCAAATGGGAGACTTAAGTATGGATGATATTGCATCATATTTATGTGGTTTTTTTTAAGATTTACTACGGCAGGATTCATTAAAGACCAGACAAAGACAAAGATTTGAGGAAAATAGGGCTGTTTTTGTTTTTTGGTTTTTTTTTTGGTTTTTCTCTGGTACTGGGAATCAAACTCACGACCTTGCGCTTGCCAGGCAGGCGCTTTGCCACTGAGCTAAATCCCTAGCCCGATGGGCTGTTTTAATAGTTCAGGTAAATGATTGCAGTGGTTTAGATTAGGATGATACAAATAGAAAGGAACTAACCACCAACTGAGAAATTGATTTTCAGAAGCCCTAAATATTCAGATAATTAATCTAAAATGTTATGTATGTATGTATGTATGTGTATATAAAATCCTTTTTTAAAGAGAATAAAAAAATAAAAAATATTAGAAATGATACAGAATTTCACTAAACAAGATGATAGAAATTCAAGAATGGCTATTATATTACATATTGTTGTCTTCAAATTAGTTGTTCAGATCATCAGATATAACTATGAAAAATTGGTCAAAAAATTAAAAAGGAGAAAATTTAAGCATTAAATGTTCCTTTCAATAGACCAGTAGAAACCAGCAGTACAATTATCCCGGCTATCCTGTGTGTATACATATATATTTTTCCCTTCCTTCTTTCATTCTTTTCTCCTTTCCCTCATCCCAGTTTTTCCTTCCCTTTGAGCAGTTTCTTTCCCTTTCAATGGATGCAACTAGAGACCACACTCATAAGTGAAATAAATCAGACTCACATGTGTAAATATCGAATTGTCTTCCTAGTGTAAGAACCTGAAAGAGTAAATAAAATCTGAAAGATACAATGTATATAAAATCTTAACATGCATGTTATAGTCAGTGGTTTAAGGGAATAGACTTAATATGGGACATGTAATTTATAGGATCAGTCTATGATATTAACCCAAGAAGACAAATTCACAAGAGTACAAGAGATCTGTCCATGTGCTAGAGAGCCAGAAAATCCAGCTGAGGGCCTGGATCCTAAAGCAATGTCCCATACAATTCCAGCCAAAACCCTAGAGCCCAAGGTAATGTCTCACACAAGTCTACATCAAGGATCTACACCAGGAAGACTGAAAGGCCAGTGGTGGAAGTTAGGAAGACTGTAACAGTGAGGTAAAAGACCTGTGCCAGAAGGCTTTGGGATCTGCACCAGAGGCAGGAAACGATGCTGAAGGTGAAAACCAGAGAACCTCCAAGAGAACAGTAGCCATGCTGGGTGACAGCAATGACTTGAGCTCCTCCAATGATGAAAACAGTGAAATTCATATCAGGAAAACCAGCTACAACAAACTTCTCCTGGGAAATCAGCAGCATGCAATCCCCCCTGCCCCGTTCTCCTTTTGTTATTCTGGCAACAATCCTTAGGTGGATCTTCCATGCCCAGAACCATGTTGGGAGTTCCAAGTTGACCATTAGTTAAACCACCACAATGTATCATATCCCGAAAGCAATCACAAACATTTGTTCATTAAAAATCCAAAATACAAAGGTTTACTTTGCACTTTTCATTGTTTAGTTTATAGGCAAATATATATGTCAGATTCAGGGAGAAAAGAAAACTTATGCTGAACTACTGTCCCACAGGGAGTAAAGGCATAATTCTTTAAAAATTATGTCTATTTAATGAGAATCAATATTACAAAGATTATAACCTGTGCCAGAATTAAAACATGTGAATTTGAATCTCACATTATTTATTTAGTAGAATAATAATGTGGGCACATGCTTGATGA
This sequence comes from Chinchilla lanigera, assembly GCF_000276665.1. Lineage (NCBI taxonomy): Eukaryota > Metazoa > Chordata > Mammalia > Rodentia > Chinchillidae > Chinchilla > Chinchilla lanigera. Next base: position 103,458 of record NW_004955535.1, on the reverse strand, counting down.
GCGTCAGATTTTTTATTTACAGAATCATAGAGTGGATTGAGTTATCCCTAAAACCCCTTCCTGTTTTACATTTCTGTAATGCAACACCACACTGACATTCTCAGTAAACGAGAATGAACCTTCAGTGCTTGGGTAAATAACATTTGAGCAAGACCTGGCTCATTTATTTAAGAAACATTAGATAACACACGAAACCCTCATCCCATTATGCTAAGAATAAATTTTACATCAGTTTGTCATCATTTTAGAATTTCTTTCCTTTTTCAGATTACATAAAGGATTCTGGAAGCTAAAATAACCCTAAAAATGTGGTAAAAGCTCTCCATTCAGTTTCTGAGGACACATACCTTTGCTGAAATGGTACGATCAATTTAAATCTGCTGACTCTATTGTTTCACTAATAACTTGTACCATAGGAATGTTGGTAATTGCACCTATTTTTCTTTTATATTCTATATAATCATTGTTTACTAAATCTTGTTATATGTCTGGAAATATGACACATCTTCATATTGTCAAATAATGTGTTAGTTGCCTGCTATATGAAAATACCTCACCACTTTCCAGACTCAAAGATATTTGTCCTCCTTACATTAGATGGTCACAAAGTGTCTTTTCTCTCCTGTCTCCAGGTAACCAACCACCAACCACTAGTCTTTCACGGCATGTTTTTCTTTAAAAAAACAAACAAACAAACAAACAAAAAAAAAACAGGAGAAAATCATTCTATTCCAGGAAGCATCAGTTTTACTTCATAATACAAATTTCCCCTGAAATAATTAAGAGCAAATGTTGACCACCATCCTAAAGTGGTGGTAGTAGAGTGATAGGAGAAAAGAAACCCAAATTAATACTTCAATAAGTTGTACTGTCACAGCCACAAATAATTAACACTTTAAGAAAATATGTTCATATGCCCACAATACCCTTGTACTAGCATTCCCTCAGTTTAATAGTCTGAATGACTTTAGGGGAGCAATCACCTGACGTCTGTCCCCATCAAGCTCACATTCTAAAGTCAATTATACTGCATCAGCATTAGATCTTCCTGGCATATCATGACAAAGAAGAAAGTGTTTATTTACAGTGATAAAAATTTTTAAAATTCACTTGAAGCCTAATTGTTGGTCCAAAGATGCAATCATACTTACACACACACACACACACACACACACACACACACACACACACATATATATTCTTTTTTGATGTTTTACTGTTTTTTGTTTGCTTGTTTTGTTTTGCTTTACTATATAGATCAGGCTGGACTTGAAGTTGTTAAATTATCCCGGCAGACATTTAACTAGCTGTTATGGCTAGTATCTAGATGTTCCCCCATAGCCTCACATGCCTCACATGTTCACATGCTCACATGTGGGGCTTTTCAAAGGTGTCTGGATCTAGGGTTTGTGGTTACTGGGATTAAGAGTGTGTGGTGCTTGATTAGTCCACTGATTGGTTCAGCACAGTTCTAGGTGTAGATAATGAGAGGGCCCACCCTGGGTGTGGGCAGCATCACCCAAAAGTCTTGTAGCCCAAGTAGAATAAAAGAGAAGGGAAGGCTCAGTGGTGCTGCTTTGCTGCTTCCTGCCCATCCTGCCATAAACTTTTTCTCCTCTGTGATGTCCCTGTACCATGCCATGCTGCTTTGGAGCCAGCCAACTCTAAACTAGAACCTCTACAAACTATAAGCTAAATAAACATTTTCTTCTTTAACTCTGGGTGCTGGATATTTTGGGGACCCCTCCCTCTGAGGGCAGCAGTACCTGACCGGATGCTGAGCTTGTTGCTAGGGGTTTGGGTTTTGTGAGCTAATAAGGAAACTTGAATAGCAATGACAACTTGCATAAGGAGGAACTAGGGTATACAGTGTTACTTACACAGGAGAATTAAAACCACAGCCTGCATGCTTTAAAGGTAAAACAACAAAACTGCCTACTGTTCACCATCTCAGATTATTACAGAAGCTGTTTTTCCCATACTTTTTAAAGGACCTGTGTCCTTATTCTGAACCTACTCAGGGTTCCCATTTTCCCTAAAGAGCTAAATGGGCTATTAGAATGTGTATCCTAGTTGGAGAAAGTGGTCAGTCTGCGTGTGACTTTTAACACTCTGTGTGGTTCCTGGTCTCTTCCTCTCAGGATTTTCCTTCTCTTTGCTTCTGAGATGCCATAAGGTGAGCAACTTTTCTCCACCAAACCTCCTACCATGGTGTTCTTCATTGGACCCAATGGTCCATGGACTGAAAGCTCTAAATCTGTGAACCAAAGTAAGGCATTTATTCCTTTACATCTGCATGCCAGGTATTTTTTCACAGCAATCAGAAAGGTGACAAATACAATAATATTATTTTAATCTATTTCTCAATTTCCTTTAAGATGGATGCTACTCAGTATTTGCTTTTTATTAGAAATAATGTTATATTATGTACTCAATTGTGAAAGGTGTTTTAGGAAATGAAAGTGTTACCCTGATTTGATTCTTATGCCATGGATGCATACATCAAATTATCACACTGTAACCAATAAATATAAACAATTAATAGAATAAAGTTTCATAAAATTATTCCAATGTTCACAGCGCTAGAACACACGTGTAAGAATTTCTTTGCAGATAGAAAGGCTAACACTTTCTTACAAAATTCTTGGCCATATCTTTTTTCATTTGCCCATTTGTCTACTTCCTTATAAAGACTTTTAAAGTAACAACGTTCCCTTAACTTTTTTACCTTTTTCTTTATATTGCAGTTTTGGAGTTTTAGTGTTATGATTAGAAAACCTGATGCTATAAAGCTGTATTCATATATTTTCATAAAATAATACCATATTGTCTTTCATTTTCTGTTTTCATTCAGTCTAGAATTTAGTATCTCTTTGTTTTAAGGTCATGTTTTGACTCACTCTTATCTGCATTTTCTCTATTCTCAACACTACTCATCAAGACTCTTTCTCCACAAATGTGTAGTTTCACAAAAGTATACTTTAATCCACCTATATTCTGTTAAATTGTGTTTCTCTACACCTTTGCTTTGCCCAACACTGCTAGTATCTTAATTAATATTATTATTTTGTTGTTAATATTATGTATTACAGTTTGCCCTTCTTTCATGTTTCTTAAATTCTATCTTCTTTAGAATCCTGTTTGTGATAATCAATTTGTCTAGGCCACAGTGACCAAGTATTAGCTCAAAAAATGGTCTAGGTGTTAATATGAAGTTATTTTCACATGAGATTAACAAGGTGATTGATATTCAGACAAATTAGTAATATTAAACTCACTGACCCCATTGCAAAATGCTATGTCATTAACCTTCTCTTCTGAATGGTCAACAGTTGAGGTATGGAGACCAAAAACTAGAAAGATAGATAGGCTGAGAGGACAGCCAATATTTTGGTCCCAACCCTCAGAGGTCAAAGAGGACCCAGGTCATTAGGGAACATTTTCAGCAACATCCTCCAACCCTGGTGAGTTATATAAACTCCTGAGCAAGCAGATTGAAGGACCACGGAGGATAAAGATGGTGTATAGTGTGCCTAAGGAGAATCACTAGGGAAAAAGGATCTTCCAAGCTTTCACAGAAAGCAATTTGGTCAAGCAGTGAATGTGACTCATCCAGATGGTTGACACTGACTAACGAACTAGAGGTGCTATACATGGCTGCATGGTAAATCCTGAGGAAACATAACTGACCTTGATAAATAGCAAAAATTGATTAATAGGGTCCCACCTTAATTTTCTCTTGAACATCCACTTCAAGTATAACCACAGGGCTGGGGATATAGCTCAGCAACACAAGCACTTGCTTGGCAAATGCAAGGTCCTGAGTTCAATTCCCAGTACCAAAAAAGAAAAGTATAACCACAATAGGTATAAAGCAATTGACAGCTACACTAGTAACTGATCACTGTTCTGGGATAATGCACTGTTTAAGACTAAATTGCCATAGGCAGGGACTTAAAATCCTTGAACTAGGCCTGCCTGGCAAGCACAAGGTCCTTTGTTTGATTCCTGGTACCAAAAAAGAAATCTTTGAACTGGGAATCTTTAGCCTAAATTAAGCAAGTTCATCAAATATGAAAAGTGCTCAAAAATAAAAAAGATTTACATAACCCTTCAAACACAGCTCTTCCAAATCAAATTGTAACTGAAAAAAACGAAAAAGGGGGATGTAGGTAGTGGCTAAAGCTAGAGATCAATCACACATGCGGGGCCATTCAAAGACCAGCCTCAAGAAAAAGATCATGGGGCTGGGGATTTAGCTCAACAGCACAGCGCCTGCCTGGCAAGCGCAAGGTCGTGAGTTTGATTTCCGGTACCGGAAAAAAAAAAAAAACAAACAAAGAAAAAAAGAACACAGAGCACCTGAGGCAAGTCACAGCAATCAACTGCTCTAGTCTCAAGAACACTGGGTGCCTCACATGGATCAACCATTAGGCAAAGGAGTTTCATGTGACATTCAACCTTCTGAGTTTATAAATAAATGTGCTGCAGCCATTAGGGCTCTCCCTCCTCCTCCTTCTCCTCCTTGTTCCTTACTTCTTCTCCCATCACATGAGAGGGCTCCATCTGGCCTCATTTTTCTGTAAAATTAATTAATTAATTAAGTAAAATTTTAAAATAACATTGATAGAGTTTTTAAAAATATGGGTGGGACTTATAGGGAATAATTACTTGAAGGTCTTTAAATAAAATGAGTGATCTCCCTGTACAAGAGGCAATTCTGCCAGCAGACTGCATTTAGGCACAAACAGTAATGTTTGTCATTCTTCGGCAAATCTCACCAAAATAAAAGAAACTTTCTAAAAAGACTATCTCCAAGCTGTAATATCATAGTTAATTTGAGGGGTCAGAAGATTAAATTTGGAAATCAGTAATGAGGCAGAGATGCCTTTTTATTTATTTAATTAATTTTTGGCACCAGGAATCAAACTCAGGACCTTGCACTTGACAGGTTGGCGCTTGTGCCACTGAGCTATAGCCCTGGCCCAGAGATGCCTTTCATAACCACTTTTACTCAGTATTTTACTGGAGATCCTAGTTAGTGTAGAAAGTCAAGAAATTCAGCTAAAATGCCTATGGATTGAATGAGGAAATATATCTAATAAAAATAAATTGCAACTTTATATAGCAGAAACAATCAAAAAGTGAAGTAAAAAAGAAATAAATATTTTCAGATAGCACAAAAATGTTGAAGTAATAATAAATCCAATAAGATATTCCAAGTATCTACAGAAAATGTTATACTACTTTTTCAAAGACCTTGAAGAAATCAATACATTCTATATTTAAAAATTAAATATATTCTATACTTATAAATTAGATATGTTAGTATTGAAATGATATTATTCTGTACATAAATAATGTGTTGAGTAAACAAAATCTAAATAAATGTTCAAAAAGTTTTTGTTTAATCTGAAAACCTTCTTTGTTATAGAATTGAAAAGGCACAATAATAACCACCATATTCTTAGAGAAAGATAAATTTGAGACTAGTTCTTGCAAGTAATTAAATTTCTTATAAAATTCTACTAGGGAAAATGGTGAGATATTAATACATAATGATCAATAGACCAAAAAAAAGAATATGAACATATATATATATATATATATATATATATAATTTTGTATACCGTAATTATATGCATCTTCACTTATCAGTTAAAAATAAATTTGAAACAGAAGAGCATAAATCCTAAACAAGTTGACCGAAATATATACACTAACTGGGATGGGGAAAGGAGAAAAGAAAGAAAGAAAGAAGGGGGAATACACACACACACACACAGAAGATAGCTAAGATAATTGTAGTACTAATTTCTGTTGGTTTATTGAAAGGAACAGTTAATGTTTAGTTGATCAACTTTGCATGTCTATATCTGGTAATCAGAACAACAACTTTGAAAACAACTCTATATAATATAACAACCGTTGTTAATTTCCCAACATCTTTTTTTGTTGTTGTTGTTGTTTTTGTTTTTTTTGTTTTTCCTGTACAGGGAATTGAACTCACGACTTTGCACTTGCCAGGCAGGCACTGTGACGCTGAGTTAAATCCCCAGCCTTCTAACATCTTGTTTTGAAATTCTGTATTATTTTTATTGTTTTCTTATTTTTTATTCTCTTTGAAATAAAAAAGAGGTATCAATGTAGTTCATCAAATAAAAAATTACCTAACAAAAACAGACCTGGTGGTACCCACTTGTAATCCTAGCACACAGGAAGCTGAAGTAGGAGGATCATGAATACACAGTGAAAACCTGTGTCAGAAAAAAATATCGAAGAATAATGTATCCATAAGAGAAAGAAAATAATTGAAATTGACACCCATTTCATACTATAAACAAAAGTATGTCCAAGTGGATTAATGATCTCAATGTGAAAGCTTCATTAATATATTTTAAAGGAATATATAGGGGCTGGGGATTTAGCTCAGTGGCAAAAGCGCCTGCCTGGCAAGCACAAGGTCATGAGTTCAGTTCTCGGTACTGGAGAAAAACCAAAAAAATAAATAAAGAAAGAAAGAAAGAAAGAAAGGAATATATAGGATGACATTTTCCTGTTACACAATAGGAAGATATTTTAAGATAGGAAAAATAGTTTTAATGGAAATGATTAACATATTTGACTATGTCAAATTAATAATTGTTTTCCATCAAAAGAAAATAACACACTTTTGGTCTTTTTGAGACAGGGTCTCTCTATACAGTTCAGGCTGGCCTTGAGCTCACTTTACAGCCCAGGATGGTCTCAAACTCACAATGATCCTCCTGCTTCAATCTCCCGAGTGCTGGGATTACAGGCCTGTGCCACCATGCCTGGTCACACTTTTATAAAATAACTGCAATACATAAACTAATAAAGGATTATTATCTACAATATGAAAATAATTCCTGTAAAGCATGAAGAAAATAACAATCTAATAGAAAAGCAGAAAAAATCTTCAACAGAGCCTTTGAAAAACAGCAAATCTCAAAAGTCAGTAGCTATATTTAAAGATCATAACCTCATTAATAATCACAAAAACTAAAGTTTAAGCCATAATAAGGTGCTACTGTGCACCTATTAGATTGAAAATTTTAAAAGAAATTGTAAAATTAAAGTAAAAAAATTTATATATGGGAAACTCACCTATTGTTGTTGGAAATATAAAGTAATTTAAACAATTGTTACATACCTCGTCATTATCTTGTAATTAAGGATAGATTTTCTCTTTGAGTTATTCCATTCCTAAAACTTCCTTGTGACCATACATTTCACTTCCTAGAGAAATATGTTCTCTTATGTCCCTAGACAAATATACTAAAATGTGCACAACAGCATTGTTCGTGATAGTCGCAAACTGGAAACAGTTCAAACATCCATCAACAGTGTCAAATGAGTGCACATGCAAGTGTTATATTTAGGAAAAGAAGCAATGGATTAATAAAAAATACAAAAGTTGAATAAGGGGGTATTTTTTGTACTATGGGAGATTCTGGAGATGATGCAAAGCAGAAAAGGAATTCTATTTTGCTGTCAACCTCCTATTCCCTGGCCTGTGTAATAGTAACTTTCATGTTTACCATATAATTATTCCTTAAATGTATGTATGTATATACATATATGTATATATATATATATATTTCATTTTTATACACCCTCATCAAACAAATCTACTTCTGTGGGTGGTACCTAAGGATCTAAATATATAGGAATATTGCTACAGAAAAATATTTGTCTACACTGCAGTGCTGCACAGTAGCAACAGCTCAGGTACCAAGATGATGGCCTTTTCTCATTTTCAACTTTCAGATAACACTGAATTTGCGGAATCTTTTTTGCGTCAAAGTCTAGAGCTGAAAGCAGATCTAGAATTTTTAAAACAATTTTTGCTTCTGCTGTTTAATAAGGCACACTTTAAAGTAGAACAATTAGGGGGCTGGGGATTTAGCTCAGCGGCAAAGCGCCTGCCTGGCAAGTGCAAGGTCGTGAGTTCCGTTCCTGGTACCGGAGAAAAACCTAAATAAATAAATAAATAAATAAAATAGAAAGTAGAGCAATTAGATACAGAATGCCAACCCACTCATGTCACTCTAAGAATAATATATTAACCAGTTTTAAAACAATTTAACTTATTCAAACATGTTTGGTTCTTCAATATTTTAATAATCAGTGGCTTGTTAATGAGCTAATCATTTCCCCCTTTTAATAAAAAATATGTATGTATTCACCAGATATACTAAATTCCCCAAAATATTATGTGTCGGTATTAATATCTATAAAATGACATTTTCAAACTGGCTTTTTTTTCAGTACTTGGCACTAAACTCAGGGTTTAGCACCTTGAGGAAACAAACTACAGTATAACACTTTACTGTTTTCTCTTATTACTCTCCTCCTGAAGGACTATTCATCACATCTGTCAGCAGAAACTAAATGCACTGCCCTTCCTTGGCATCAATCTGGTAATAGTTTAGATGAATGGTGGAGTGTCTCTTGGCTGATTTCTATGTTATTTTTTATGAAAATTGAGGTATGTGTTATGTCACAGTAGAATAATCTCAGAAGAGTGCACATATATATCTCCTTAGTTCTATAAACTTCAATGTTTGGAAAAGCATGAATGTATTTGTTACTAAGATAAAATTATAGGTACAAAACTATGGAGAATAATAAATGGCTCAGATGATTTCTTATTTTTTCCATTTAAGTTTTATTCAGATCTTATCTTTAATGTGCAATTTTCTGGATTCTTCCTAACATTCCTCATTTTCCAAAGTGACCTTAGTTTCTTTGCTTTTCAGCCAGATAGTTATTTGGTAGGCTCTCTGAAGATCCTAAAGAAATCATTCTTTGCATGTTACAGGTTTAAATATCTATAACAAATTTTTTTCTTGCAAATATCAATGGCTTTGAGGTTGTGATAATAGTAATCTCTCTCTCCCTCCCTCCCTCTTCCTTTTCTCTCTCCTTCTCTGTCTATCTGTCTGTCTGTCTGTCTCTCTCTCTCTTTGTCATATCACCTTAACTAAAATTTTCTTCTAGGGAGAGGAATGGGTTGAGGACAGAAATAAGTTGTAAGAAGAAGTAATTCTTATCTTAGCACATAAAATTCCAGAGATAGAAAGGGATCATGTGGCCCTTTTCTTTAGGAAATGATGCCAAAATATTGTAGCATTCTAATGATAGAAGTGGAATTTTCAAATTATATATTTCTAGCATAAAAGTAATATGCCTTCATAATAATAATATCTAACATCTTCTGGTTTTAAATTCTGTAACTTAAAGCCATGGTAGTTCTGGAACTACCACATATAAAAGAAATAATAGATCTTTCTCTGAAGCTTAAACTAGTTTACTAACAAGAAATATAATTTTTTTTTATCTTTCTGAGACAGGCTCTGGCTATGCAGTTCAGGCTGGCCTTGGGCTCACTTTGGATCCCATGCTGGCCTCAAACTCACAATGATCCTCCTGCCTCAGCCTCCTGAGTTGCTGGGATTACAGGTTTGTGCCACCACACCTGGCCAAGAAGTATAATTTAAAAACTGTTCAAATAAATCAAGTTCCTATAGTCACTAGTATTTAATCCTTCAGCCCCATTACTATTAATTTGCATAGATGAATTTTGAAAAGTCCATGATTCTATATTTTTCACCTAAATTACATATTTCATTAAAATGAAAGGATGGATCAAGATCCTCTCATGTTCTACCATATCATTCCATAAAAATAATTTACATAGTCACAATACAATTTTTATTACCGCTATGTGTGTTATTAAATATACCATTAGAGTACCAGATCTGTAACACACTTTTTCTTTTATTGGTCCACATTTGTAGTATGCAATATTTTACTTCTTGTGTGGAGTTGGTGCATGAACAGAACCATCTTTATCCTCTTTCTGTCCTCTCCCTCCCTTTTCCTTCCATCAGTGAGCCCACTTCCCATTTTTAATAAATCCACCTCTCTACTTTCTATTATCTATCTTTTATTTTTCTCTTCATCAAAAATTTGGTTTTCTTATACAAGAGAGCCATGAGATATTTAGACATTTGTGTCTGATTTATTGCACTTCACAGTATGGTCTCAAAGTGCATTCAACCATTATTCTATGTATCTTGATTAAGAAATTCCAATTTGAATAATTAATTTGAATAAATAATAAATATTCCTTGAACTATTATTATTATTACTAGTACATCTATTCAAGCCATCACCTCCAAGACACTAAAAAGCTTCACAATGCTCTCTCATAAGAACTTGCTCTATTCGATTCTGAAGCTGAGCACTGAGGAAAAAAGAAAAACTTCCACTGCTATGACTGCATACTCCTCATTAACAATGGGGATAAATACCTGGTCTTGTCCCTTGGATGCCATTTGCCTCTGTTAACATAAGTTGGATTTCCTCTGTGACCTCAGCATTGGAAGGATTGCTAATTAATCCTCATCTTTGCCTCTACACACACACACACACACACACACACACACGCGCGCGCGCGCGCGCGCGCGCTCCTCAAAACAAAATCCATGTCTTGTTACCTCCATTGCCAGCAGTGATACTTTCTCTGGGGTACTGTTGCATCACACTGAGTTCACTTTTGAGCTTATTGAAAGGGCAAGTGAACTGAAGGGTTGGTACTTATAATGTATTTTAAACAGAAACATTAATTGATTTTTCTCCTCTATCTAATTTGCTGTTAATCTTGTTCAATAATTTTATTTTTCAAAAATGTAATTTTCACATTAGAAATTTAGTTTGATCCTTTTACATAGCTTACATGTTTGAACTTAATATTTGAACATATGGATTCAATTATATTGGTTTTAATTTCACAGTCTTCTAACATCTGTGCTAGTTCTGAGTTTGTTTTGAGTGATTGTCTCATTATCATTCATATTTTTATGTTTCTTTGTATACCTCTTTCATTGTATGTCATACATAATTAATTTTACCTTGAGGTGGTGCTGAATATATTTTAAATTCAAGAAAATATTGCTGAGTTTTGACTGGAGACATATCTAAGTTCCAGGAAAGGTTTTAATCATTTGGAATCTTGCCCTTAAGATTTTATTTGCTCTCAAGAAGACCATCAGTTATGTGTTTTAATATGTAATTTATACATAATAAAAAAAATTTTTGAGAGGCTATGTAAAATCAACTACCTGGATGTGTTAAGTTTTCAAATATTATCATCAAAGAATTTGAGTTGACATTCCTCTAATTCTAAAGAAACCATGCTACCACTCTTCCTATTTCTGTCTTCTTAAAATTAACCCATTTGTAAAATGAAAAGTTCTTCAAAAATACCTTAAATATAAATTTGATTACATGTGAAACAACAACCCAGTAGGGCATTTATTAGTTTTGTAATTTCTGACTTGGTAACAATTTGCAGTGCCAATCCAGTCTTTCCAAATAACAATAAGTATATATTGCTATAATGTGTGCAGAGTGCAGAGCTATAAGTTACATTGGAAATAAAAATATCCATCCTTAAATTTTACATTATAAAAAACTTTTACTGTGCCAGGAACAGTTGGAAGTATTCTAAAATATTTATTTGTAATAACATCTTAAATGAATATGTTCCATAACATCTTAAATGAATATGTTCCAAAAATAAATAAAGCTGACACCAGGCAGCCCATGACCTGCAGCCATTTTGTTTTACATCTGAGCCCCAAGCACTCCATCAGCTGCCTAGGGACCCCAGACCCAGTGGTTCTAGTTCTTCTGCCATCACAGTTTGTGTCTGAGCCCTGTGTCCTCCATCAGCTGCCTAGGGATGACACATCCAGCAGTCAGTGTTCCACTGCCATTGTGGATTGTGTCTGAGCCCCGAGAGAGACAGGTATGCTCCATCACCTGCCTGTGGACCTGGACCTGGCGATCAATGATCCACTGACAATGTGGTTCGTATCTCAGCCCTTGAAGAGCCAAATACACTCCACAAACTGCCTGGGGATTCCAAACTGGGAGGGCTAAATCCCAGCAAAATTGTGGGGCAAGTCTGACACCCAGGAAAACTAGAGATACTTGGGTTCTTCAGTGAACTGCCTGGGAAGGGTGAGGCTCAGTGCTCTGGCTCAAGTACAGAAAATGACAAGACAGAGGAGAAAAATGCACTCTTAGAACTCCATCTCACCCTACCCCAAAAAGTTCCAGGAGATATCAACATAGGAAGATGTGGAAGTCACACATCTGAAATCTCTGAAATGATCACAACTGAAGTAAAGAAACAACTCCGTCATGCCAATGAAGAAATAAGATCAAAAATAAACTCTTAGGTAAAACCTGAAATGAGAACAATAATGGGAGAATTTCTCAGCACATCTAAAGAAGACATATATAAAAAATGCAGGAGCATAGAAAAATGATGGAAACTTTGAATGAACAATATAGGAAAGAACTAAAATACATGAAACAAATGCAGAGTGATATCCAGGAAATCAAAACTTCCATTGAAACCTCGCAAAACTGCTTGAACAAACCTGAAGATGGACTTTCAGATATTGAAAACAGCATTGTGCCTAATGATCGTGAAAGGAAATATCACTTAAAAATAACAAGGAGGGGCTGGGGATTTAGCTCAGCGGCAAAAGCGCCTGCCTGGCAAGCGCAAGGTCGTGAGTTCGGTTCCCGGTACCGGAGAAAAACAAAAAAAAAAATAACAAGGAACCAGGAAATATCAATTCAACAGCTGCAAGACAATACAGTAAAAAACAATGTAAGACAAATAGATGTCAATGAAACTGCAGGGGGCAACACAAATTGTATAAAAAAGAATATTTGCAAATGTAATAGCAGAAAATTTCCCAACCATGGAAAAAGAATCTGACATACACTTAGGTGAGGCATATAGAACTCCAACTAGTCATAATCAAAATAAAACTACACACAGACATAATAATCAAGATCACAGAAATCCAGCAAAAGAACAGACCATTAAAAGCCATTAAAGAAAAGAAAAAAAATCGCCTATAAAGGAGAGCCCATCAGAATCATAGGAGATTTCTCAACATAAACAATCAAGAAGAGCTTGGAGTGAAGTATACCAGGTTCCAAATTCAAACAACTTCCAACCCAGACTGATGTATACTGCAAAAATATCCTTCAAAACTAATGGAGAAATGAAATATTTCCATGAAAAAGAACAACTGCAGAACCTCATGAGCGCCAAACCAACTCTACAAAGAGTACTAAAATTCTAGAAAGGGATAAAAATATCCACAATTTCAAGAACACCCAAAGAAAAGAACCACCAAGCAGAGCAAGCAATTAAACAGAAGGAAATGTAGGAAACCAACAGCAGGAAAATAACATGACAAAGATAAGCCAGCACATATCAGTTATAGCCATTAATGTAAACAGACTCAATTCACCAATCAAAAGAAGCAGTCTTGCAGAGTGCATCAAGAAACAAAATCCAACAATATGCTGTATACAGGAAGGACATTTAACTCAATAGGAAATTCATAGACTAAAAGTCAAAGGATAGAAAACAATTCTTCATGAGACAGGAACCCAGAAAAAAGCATGGCTAGCAATTGGGATTACAGACAATGAGGACTTCAAATCAAGAATGATCAAAAGAGAAAGAGAAGGTCACTACATATTTGATAGAGGAAAACTGCAAGAGGAAGAGATAACAAACATAAATACACATGCACCAAATATGGGAGTACCCAAGTATATAAGACAAATCTTAACCAACATAAAAAGCCAAATAACTAATAACACTACTGTAAAGGGGGACCTAAAGACCTCATTGACACAAAGAGATAAATAAACTAGACAAAAAAATCAGCAAATAATAAATTGAATCAAACTTGTGAGCAAATGGACTTGGTTGACGTTTGCCTGGTGTTCTACTCCACAACATCAGAACACACATTATTCTCAGCTGCACATGGGACAGCCTCAAAAATAGACCACATTCTAGCCCACTGAGCATGCTTAACTAAATGTACAGGAAGTGCAATTATCTCATTCATATTATCTGACCATAGTGCAATGAAATTGAAAATTAATGACAAAAGGAACCAAAAAAACTCCATAAACACATGGAAATTGAAATTGAATAACAACCTCCTGAACAACCAATGGGTCACAAATAAAATTAAAGAAGAAATTAAACAATATCTACAAACAAGTGAAAATCTAAATACAACTTACCAGAATCTGTGTGATGCACTGAAAGCAGTCCTCAGAGGAAAGTGTATAGTGACAGACTCATATATCAGGAAAACAGAATGAGAACAAGTAAATAGCCTAATGCTGCACTTCAAACTTTTAGAAAGAGAATAACAAGTCAAACCCAAAGCCCAAAGAAGGGAGAAAATTATAAAGATCAGGGCAAAAGTTAATGCAGTTGAGAAGACAACACTAAAAAATTAATGAACCAAAGAGATGGGTCTTTGAATGAATAAATAAAATTGATAAACCCTTAACCTTATAAAAAAGGAAAGAAAAAACTCAACTTCATGCAATAAGGAATGAAAAGAGTGAACTCAGTACAGATACTATAGAAATTCAGAAGATGATCAATACCTACTTTGAAAATATTTACTCCCACAAGATGGAAAACACAGAAGAAATGGACAGATACCCAGATATATATGAATTACTAAAGTAGAATCAAGAAGATATAAAAATTCTGAATAACCCAATATCAATTAATGACATTGGAGGCACGTCCCAAGGAATAACAGTTATTGTTTTGAGGGGTCCATGAGAAGTTCTTGGAGCTTCCTTTGTCTACTGAAATGTCAACAAACTTTCTTATATCCCTGAAAGAAACACAGTGATCAGTTTCACCTTTACAGGTTTCACAGTTTGAAGTTTGGTGACTCTAATTATATTCTTTTTAAACTTTTCAGTTTGTCTGATGCAGAAGTCAAATTATTCAGAGATATGAAATGGGTTTCTTATAAATTTGATCAGATAGCAAATTCAGGCTGCTTTTCTATAAGTGGTGTCTTCAACAGAACAAATCAATAAAGTTCTAAGGTAGCCAGGCATGGTGGCACATGCCTATAATTGCAGCACTTCAGAGTCTGAGGCAGGAGGATCACTGAAAGTTCGAGGCCAGCCTGGGCTACAAAGTAAGATCAAGGCCAGCCTGAACAGCGCAGTGAGACCCTGTCTCAAAAAGACAAAAAAAGTTCTAAGGGAACTACTTTGTAGCTATCGATTAGACAGCTGCATTTATCCCATTAGCCTAAAAATCTGAGAGTATCAAAAAATATGATTGTAACTCAAAAGGCAACAGTATTATGGCATTTCTTGAATCAACTTTCTCACTGTATATTACAGCTTAATTCAAACTGACTTAACCTTCTGATATTACATTTATGTTCTGTTTTTATAGCATCATGTTCAGATCGCTAGAGATTTCTAAGTACACTGAACTAAGAAATAAATAGTATAAATTTTCAAAAACTTTAGTGAAGTGAATTGGGGTTAGTAATGATCTGTATACTAAAAGTTTCAAAAAGTCTCATATGCTAAAAACTTGATTGCCAACCTGTGTCATTACTGAACGGGCCTTTAAGAAATGAGGCCACATGGAAGGAAGTTAGATCACTGGATGTGTGCCCCTAAATGGGATATTTGTACCTTGAACATTTTATTTCTTTCACTTGTGTCCGTCTTTTTATCTGTATATAAAAGAAACAATGTACTTAACAGTGAGTGCATACTATGGATAGATGAAATTTACACCCTATATGTCTGTCTGTTTGTATCTCTCTGTGACTTGGTGTCGCTCTGTCTTTGATTCTCTCTTCCTCCTTCCCCCCTCTTTTTCTTTCTTTCCTAGGTACCACGAGTTGAAGAACTTTGCCCCATTGCATACTCCATGCCATGATAATCAGTCTCACCACAAGCACAAAACCAAAGGAGCCAAGTGATGATGGACTGAAGCCTCCAAAACCACAAGCAATAAATCTTTACTCATTTTAAGTAGATTATCTCAGGTATTTCATCACATTAATGGAAAACTGATGAACACGACTATGAAAATCTTCCCAAAACTTGAGAATTATTAGATGCATCATTTGCTCTCTATTTCACTGACAGAAGTACCATTTTGGAGGACTTTCGAGGCAGCACAGTCTGTATTGCAATGTTGTTGATTTAATATATTTTCCACTCCATGGGTTTAGAACAAGAGAAGATTTTCCACTGGACCAAACTGTAGTGTAAATATTACTGTATTTAGACCTTATGATGTAATGAATCTAATATTGCTCAGTTGTCCATGACAGATTAGAAAACAGTCTAAAGCTTTGATAGAATTGGGGTAAAGCAGTTAGAATTTTAGAGCATAGTCCTAGATTTAAAGAAAAAAAAAAATAAAACACAATTCATGACTTGTTATCAGGCCTTGATAATGACAAAATTGTGAAACAAAAACACAAATTGAACAGTTTATTTGAGCTGCCAAGCATGAGAGTTTGCTGATACATATAGTGGTACTTCTTCACACTCCATCAAAAAGAATGTGTTCTGTTCAGAGTCCAAAGAATACTGCAAACAGGTTCTTAAGTTTGACATGTCTAACAACTTTATGCACTCAGCTCGTCAAGAACTCCAATCCCTCCAGGACAAAGTTTTGGATTACATACCTAGGTGAAAAACCCTTAAACAGCTGAGATTTGATTAAAGAAGAAAAAGAACTACAGCCAGATGAAAGGTTGCAGAAACTAAGACTGCAGCACCTGCTTCTATATTTTCATTGTTATAGCATGTTTATGCTGGCATTGTCTGTGAAACATTTCCTTGGTTTACACTCTCAAGAGAATGCTTCTTGGGTTTTAATGCCCAAATTTCATAGACTGTACAATCTTTCAAGAATTTTAGGTCAGTATTATTTTGCTGAAAGTATAGGTATGCTGTCAAAATATAATACATTCTCATAATGTATGAGAAGAGCCTAAGATATATTCCTAATAAAATTGGTAGAAAGCCACAATCACACATACACATTGTGAAAAGCATTCTATTAATCAAGGGTATGTGTATCTAGGTGTTTCTAGCACTAAATGGACCATTTAATGCTTTTAAAGATATGTCATAAGCATTTCATATTTAGCAGAGTAAAGTTTGTTGCTAAAATATATTTATGTTGCTGCATTTTCATAAAAAATTATTTGGCAGTTTGAGCTGATATGGAATACAAAGTACTTCCTATATAAAATAATACCCTCTTGGTTATTATTTTCAAGCAAAATGTGTGATTATCAGGAATAGGCTAACATAATGAATTAGAAGTAACTGTACTTTAATTAATTTTCTTCATTTATCTCCTTGGGTTTTTTTTGTCAGTGCTAAGGATCAAAACCAAGGCCTCATACATACTTGCTGATTTTATTTTTAAAGTAAGGCTTATTATGATGCTAATTTTACATCTAGTGAAAACTGAGGCAATTTTGATCCTCAGGGATATTTGAAAACCTTTGGAAATACTTTTTAGTTTCACAACTAAAGGAGATATGTTACTTACATCGAGCAGGTAGATTCCCAGAGATGCTGCAAAACACTTTACCATGCACAGGTCAGCCCCTTTAAATGAAGTCAAACGTCAGTAGTGCTGAGATAAGAAACCCTGTTGTATTTTTGCTAGTAGGCCATTTTCATTTAGCAGGGATAGTTGCAAATTGTTACATTGTTTTAACAGAACAAGAGACATAGAAAACAAAATCTCAGTGTTGATGTGCTAATGTATGAGGAAAACTCTGAAGACTGTTTTTCATTTCTTCGGGTTGTATGGTGTCTTAAGCCACTCCTTCTGTTTTAATAATCTCCCACTTTATTGCACAAATTATCCTTCTACTGTAGAAAATGAAAATCTTTAATTGTTTTATCCCCTTTAGAAAGTAGGGCAGTAGGACTAGCACTGGAGTCTGCCAAATGTGCTACAGATTTATAATTAGAAGCTGTTGTGATATGGAAAAGAATGGCAGTTATAGAATCTATTCTGGTGACAAAACATACCAGTAGTAGAAGCAACATTCAGTTTCCAGAAGTATAGCATGTAATGTCCTATATTTTTGAGCTCAGCATTACAATCTGTAAATCAAGTAATTCAGCAGTAGTGGTAGTGGTATCTTCACCAGATTAGGATGCACAATAATTTTAGGCATTACTTCTGGCTGGCTGTATATGTTCATTCTTTTCTGATCATTCTAACAATTCTCTGAGCTAAACTGCATCATTATATTATCTATTTTCTTCTTAGAGTTGACTAAATTAAATCATATTTCTTAAAACTAAAAATTGTATTTTTAACACTCAAATATAATTTAGTAATCTTCACCCATTTGACTTGTCTAAACCTAGAGAAAGCAATAAAAATAAGGCACAGTTCTCTCTTTCTTATGGGAGAATTGCAATTTAATGAGTTCGTGTTTGTGCAATAAATGATGAAGACACAGCTACAAAATTGTGTTTCTTGTGATTTCTTCTTTAATTAGTGATTTCCTACCTAAAATTTTTAATTCCTGAATATTTAAAGAAATTGCTAGATCATTTTTATTACTGATTTCTAACTCAATATCTTTTTTAAAATTTTATTTTAAAGAGAATAAAAAGCAGAACAATAGCAAAATACCAGTAACATAGACAAAAACAAAATGAAGCAAAAACAATAAAAATGGTACAAGGTTTCAGAACAAAAAGATAGGAATTAACAGTCATTGTTACATTGCATATTACTGCCAATGAATCTAAGTCAGTATCTTATTGGTCAAAACATATTTGTTATTCTGATATTTGAAATATATTGAGACTTTGGTTTAAGTACAATTTTATAATGGACTTTTGGATATAGTTGTGATACATTTGAAAAAGTGATTTCTTTCACTGTTGGATAGTGTTCTGTATATTTCAATTTGATAGTGTTTAATATTTGTATTAAAAATCTTTTATGGGTACTTGACTGACTACTCCTCTTACCATTGACAAAACTGTGTTTCAGACCCCCTCCCCATTATTGTGAATTTACAAATTTATTCCTTTTTCTGTCAATTTTTGCTGTATGAATTTTTAGGAAACAATCTTATATGTATGGAATTTTGGAATGATTGCATTATTTTAGAGAACTGATCCTTTAATCATTAAAATATGGGAATTTACACAAATAATTCATAAAGAATTAATACAATCATTTAGCAAGAGTGTTGGATATGAATTCAATATGAAAAAATCAATTGCATTTATGTAGACAAATAGAAAAATGAAATTCAAGAAAAATGTTTCTTTCATTCAAGATTATATTTGAAAATTGGAGAAGGAGGATTAGAGGAGGAGGGAAGGTAGGGAGATGGAAGGGGATTAAAAAAAATAAGCTGTAATATGTACATGTACCCACTCACCAAGATAATAGAAAACTACATGTACTTCAAACATGTACTGATAAAATTTTTAAAAATTTATGTTTCCTCTTGACACTAGCACCTAGAAATTGAAATACATTACAGAAAAATCTAATGAAGATCTTTACACATAGTACTGTGAATCACTGCTGGGAAAATTAAAGCATATCCAAGTAAATAAGGAATATACTATGTTCATTGTCGAAAGATTCAACTCATTGAAGTGAGGAAACTACAAATTAATCTAGGTTTTAATGTACTCCCACTTTTTTATTTTTTGTTTCTTTTATTTTGTGTTTTGTCATTGTATCTTTTAACTTGTTTATTTTTTGTTCCTTTGTGGAAATTGACAGTGGTTTAAGAAATACTGGAAATGTCTCCCTCATAGATTGTTAGATCCCTCATTTAAATATTTGTTGTACAATTTTACTTTCTTTTGCTTTTCTTAAATTGCATGCCTCCACTTTCCTGGGAGATGTAGCAGTTTAAGCCTTGTAAATCATTTGTTTTAATACAAATAAAAGGTTGAAGGGCAGAAGTAGAAGGGTAAAGATAGGAAAATGAGATCAATAAGCCAACCACAGACTTCATAAACAGGCACTTTTCTACCTATCAATTCCACTTAGACTAACTGTGCTTAATAAAATTTATAAAATCAGATGAATATAGTATGTTTGCTTATTGATTTGCTCTCTGATAGCTACGACTGACCCCCCAGTCACCTGAGTTCCTGAGTTCCAAGAGCAATCATAACCCCTTCCTACACTCTGTAACACCCTTTCTGAGCCCAGGAAGAATGCCTATAGTACATAGGACATGACACATCCACCCCACTTACTAGATCATAGAGCCTATTTCCATGGCCATGTACTCAGCCACTCTCAATCTCACACACCCTCTCATGTCACCCCACCTAAGCCCATCCCACTAATCCCCTTACCCTATCCATAGTAGACCCAGCTCAGTATACTGGACCTGGACTCTCCTTTGGAGTTATTCTAAGAGGCTCTACTCAGAATCCCCAAATTCAGGCTACCTGTATTTTTCACAGAGTTGTCACCATTTACTAACATCTGTCACTGAAAACTCAGGAGGCGGTGGCCCAGAGACCCCACTCCAGCATGGAGCTTCCCCATTTTAACCCATTTTTGGCAATAAACCAGTAGCATCACTGCCTCCAGCCCACAAGATACCTCTTCTCAGCATCTCTTCCGCCTAAATCCTGCCACACAAGACTATAGAGCAAGTTCTCCTGAGGAGTATTCAAAGGTGTCCATTCCTCCAGTTGGTCACCCAAGTCCTAATTAGGCCCAGCCTCTAACTTCTGCCAGGATACAACAGACCTACCTGAACATGGGGTTTTTGGTTTGATTTATCCTTTGTTCTGACTTTCAGTGTTCATCTGGGGATGTTCCTTTCACCAGGGAAGGAACTGCCTCTGCCCTTCCTAAAGACACCCTCTGAGGTGCCTCCTCAATAACCTCTCTCTCCAATCTTATTGCAAGCCAAAACACCCCATCTCTTTCTGTAACATGGTTGGCCCATGTTACAAGCTTGCTAGTGGCTTTCTTTGACCAAAACATGGTTCATTCAACTTTCAGATTCTCTCTTATGTTGATCATTTTTTCCGGAGTTCAGGAAATTGGGAAGAGGTCCCTCAATGATCAGACCTTTCTTGCTCTCCACTCTCATCCCTCCCTCTATTCATTCTGCTCTACTTCACACGAGATAATAACTCGCTCCCCACCTCCATGCCAGCCTTTGTCCCTAGGCTCTTCTTCACACAGAAACATCAATCCTACAAATTAACTTCTCCCTGCATTTCCCTCACTCCTTCTCTCAGCACCAGGGACCCAGTCTTCCTCCAAGCAGACCACCATTAATGAGTCCACCGAGACCCCAACCCAAAACCCCTCTATCCTCTACATTCAACTCACATCTATATCATTCCCGCCATCACTCTCCTTTCCAATGAGGGTCAAGTTTGGAGGATGGCCAGTCATGCAGCTGATGAGGCCCACATCCAACATAAGCACAAATTCCCTGGGACAGTTGCTATTCTTTGACAGGATCCGAGATGGAGCCATAAGCCTAATCACAGAGACCTGAGAAACTAAGACTTTATCTAATATTGTTCATTCTTACAGGTCCAGACAGGTCCTCCATTAAATCCATCAACTTTGACAATCTCCAAAAAGTCTATCAATGCTCCCAAGGAAGGCTGGCCTAGTTTATAGCCTGGTTTGCAGAGGCACTAAAAGCCCATACCTGCTTAGATCCCTCCTCAGCCAAGGAATAACATTTTCTCAAGATTTATTTCATTTCCCAGGCAGCCTCTGACATCAGGGAAAAGTTAAAAAAATTCAAGAATGGCCCTTAAATATCTATGGACAATCTCATGACTACTGCCTTCAGGGTCTACCAAAACTGAAAACTTGACAGAGAGGTCTCCAGAAAAGCCACAAATAAACCTGCCCTCCAGCTTCTCACAACACTGTGGTGAGGCTTTTGATCTGACAAAACAGGACACTGCGTAAAGCAGTGCCCAAATCCATGGCCCCCTACAAAACCCTGTCCTCTATGCAGTTTAGAGGGCCACTGGAAGATGTACTGTCCCTGCTCCAACGTGGGGGTGGGGCCATCCACACTCACATCTCACATGCTGACATAATAGGACCTGTTCTAGCTGAAGACTGATGGGGCTCATGGCTCTTCCACCCCAGACCATCACCACACAAGAGCCAGGTAACTGTTCCAGTCCAGGTTAAGTTTATCTAATATCTCCTCACACAGGGGCCTCTTGTCCCTGTCTATCTTCATCCAAATGCAAATATCTCAATTCATTTCTCAAGTGATCATTACTCTGTTTCTCACAAGACCTCCCTACCAGCCCCACAACTTCATCCTCTCTCAGGAGGAAGCAGTCTCACAAAGATCCATGGCCCCATAGCCAACAACTTATCTTTTGAAATTTCTGTTACCTTTACCACCCAGAAAATGATAGATTTGACTCTCATATGCCCCTCAATGCCACCTGAGTTCCTGAGCTATGAGATCACAGCCCATTCCCACATCCTGCAACCCCACTCCAGAGCCCAGGAAGAATACCTACAGTATGTAGGACATGACCACTCGCCCCACCTGCCAGATCACAGAATCTGTTGCTACAGCCATGTATTCAGCCATTCTGTCTCAGCTCCCCACTTCACATCTACTCACCTAAGCCATTCCAAATAACTCCGCTTCCCTATTCATAAAAGAAGAAGCTCAGTAAACTGGACTCCAACTTTCTTTAGAGTTCCTCCAGAATATCCTTCCTGGATCCCTCAAATTCAGGCTAGCTGCGTTTTATATTGGATCATCACTGTTTACCTAACACTTTATATTCCATATAAACCACCATCAATCATCCAATGTCTGTAAAACCTAGAAATTTAATTTTTATGTTTTTTTTATGCTGTTTCCAAAACATACTCCATTCTCTTGAGGACACAGGAAAAGTATTTTAATGTTTGTGACTATATGGTTAATTTGTCACATAGTAGAGTATTGGACTGGGAGCAAAATTATTTAAGACTCATTTAATATGTGAACATTTATCTGTGATAAATTGCTTAGCTCATCAGATCATATTTTTCTCATTTGTAAAATGAAGGGACTGAAATAGTTCATGAATTGATTCTCTTCCACCCCTTTTTAAGAGTACATTACTCCTAATCAGATGTTCATTAGATCATTCAGGAAACACTTTCTAAGAATAAGATAATTATAGATGACTCCTTTGTTTTAATGATACCAATCATCTTTGTAAAAGCATTTCCAGTTGATGAATAGAAATAAATATCCTTTTAATAAAAAATGTCACTAATACACTTCATCTTAGCCAAAAGTCCAAGAAGTGATAGGGGAACTACAGTAAAATTTAAAATTTTACTAAGTTTAAAAACTTGAACATATCAAGTATTTAAAGATACATTTTATATCTCACAGGATCAGTTCAAAAATTAGTGTTCTAAATGGTCCACAAATGCTGAAATGGCAAACCATTTATTCTGTGTATAACATTTATATTAACATGAAACTTTGATTCATCAAACACAGTTCCTAATTCAAACTAGTACCTAATTGATTGTAAAAAGTATGAAAAATAATTTATTCCTTAGATTTAAATTAATTTGCCAGAAGAGATTTACAATGTCCATGCTAGGTAGCCTTTTAAAAATATAACCTCCTGATGTTAGATACTCAATTGAGACAGGCAAATTAAGTAG
Source organism: Chinchilla lanigera (assembly GCF_000276665.1). Classification (NCBI taxonomy): domain Eukaryota; kingdom Metazoa; phylum Chordata; class Mammalia; order Rodentia; family Chinchillidae; genus Chinchilla; species Chinchilla lanigera. The sequence continues at coordinate 79,823 of NW_004955535.1, read as the reverse complement.
GTGAATTGCTAAAATTCCAACCAACTCTACAGTTTAATGGCTTTACATATGGTTTAATCAATCAAAAAATCATCAAATTTAAATTATAATCCTTGGAATTTGAAAATTTGGTTAATGAGACTTCAGAGTTTATGAAAGAGGCCAGGGTACAAATAATTAAACAGTCATTTATTTTTAGATGTGATTATAGAAAAATACTGTTTTAAAATGGGCAGTGTTGTTTTAAATATATGGATACCATCAATATATGTGTAAATAATATTTTCAAATGTAGAGGTTAAAAAGATAGTTCATCAGTACTAATATCTATATTGAGTGGTTAATAAATATCATGCATTGCTTAGACACTTGAAATGAAGTAATTCATTTCATTCAATGATTATTAATTCCATTTCACAGATAGGGAATTCAAGGCTCAGGACAATTAAATACATAACTGTTCCAATAAGTAAAGAATGTAATCACGATCAAATTAAAGTTGGTTAGTTTCAGTCTGTTCAATCTTATCTACAGACCCCAGACATTTCCAGGAAGCCTGATGAGTTGTGGCTTTGCCCCCCTGACCAGCTTGGAACTCAGGCAAAACCTCTGAACCTTCTGGGGCCTTGGTGGCCACCCACCATACCCATAGTGTGTCTGCCGGGGCTGGGCCGAACATCACACACCTTTAGGGACCCTGGTGAGCCACTCCAGTGTCTCCCCCATTAGGGTGTGAGGCACTTCGATCCCTGGAGAACTTCTGAGGCCTTGCTGGTCACTGCCAGCACAACTCACACCCCTCTTGGAGCTCAGCTGAAACCTGAACAGAGTCAGTGGCCTCGGGGAGCTCACCTTCACCCATCCCCTTCCAGTGTGGGAAGCAGGTTCTGTCCTGGGCAATATGTGAAGTCTCGGTAAACACGACCTGCATTGCCCCTACTCTTCTGGAAGCTCGGTCAAACCCCAAACAGCCACAGGAATGCCGATGAGCCTCCCTCACACTTCCTACACACTCCTGGGAGCCAAATGAATGCAAGAAAGATCGGGAGCATCAGGAACCCCACCTTGCCACCACTCACCAGCACAGGAGATACACTGAGCACTGGAGATCTTCAGACTCTCACCCTGCCACTCACACACAATCAGAAGAGTGAGGCTGCATTCCAGAGAGTTTCTGGTTCTTCAAAAATGACAAAACGAAGGAGGAAAATGCAATCCAAGACCTCCACACCACCCATAACAAGTCCAGGAGACATCAGCACAGAAGAGCCTGGAAGTCAGACACCTGAAATTTCTGAAATCATAACAAGTGAAGCAAAGAAACAAGTCCATCAGGCCATAGAAAACATCAGATAAGAAATAATGTCTCAGGTTAGAAAAGAAATGACAACAATAATGGAAGAAATGTTCAAAATATCCAAAGATGACACTGACAAGAAAATAGAAGAGCACAGACAACTCATGGAAACCTTCAGTGAAAAAAATAGAAAAGAACTAGAAGGTATGAAACAGATGCAAACAAATATCAAGGAAATTAAATATTCCATTGAAAACTGGCAAAACCACCTGAACAAAGCTGAAGATATACTTTCAGACCATGAAGACAGCATTGTCACTAATGAACATTAAAGGAGGTGTCTCTTAAAAACAACAAGGAGCCAGGAAATAACAATTCCACAACTGCAAGACAAAGCAAAGAAGAACAATGTCAGATTAATAGGTATTAATGAAACAGCAGGTGTCAACACAAATGACATAAAAAGACTATTTACAGAAATAATAGCAGAAAATGTCCCAGGCATGGAAAAACAATCAGACATCAAGATAAGTGAAGCATATAGAACTCCAGTTAATCATAACCAAAACAAATCTACACCCAGACAGATAGTGATCATGACCCCAGAAACTCAACAAAAGCTTAGAATATTAAAAGCTGTTAGAGAAAAGAAACAGATCACCTATAAAGGAAAGCCTATCAGAATCATGGCAGACTTCTCAACACAAACCATCAAGGCAAGAAGAGCTTGGAATGAGGTATTTCAGGTACTGAAAGAAAAAAAAACTTCCAACCCAGACTGATGTACCCTGAAAAATTATCTTTCAAATTTAATAAAGAAATAAAATCTTTTCAAAATAAAGAATAATTGAAGAAATTTATGAGTGCCAAACCAAAGTTTGGCACTAAAAGATATTTGAGTACTAAAAGATATTCTAGAAAGAGATAAAACAGACTGCAACTTCAAGAACAACAACAGAAAGGAACCACCAAGCAGAGCAAGCCATTAAACTGAGGGGAAAAGTAGTATTCAACAGCAGGAAAATAGCATGACAAAGATAAGTAAACTGGACTCCAACTTTCTTTAGAGTTCCTCCGGAATATCAGGTCCTCCTGAAAGTTCATCTGGAACCAGTACATATCAGTTATAACTATCAATATAAATGGTCTCAATGCACCCACTAAAAGGAGCAGACTAGCAGAGTAGATTAGGAAACAAAATCCAACTATATGCTGTATATAAGAAACACATTTAACTCAAAAGGAAATTCATAGACTGAAAATTAAAGGATGATAAACAATACTCTATGAGACAGGAACCGAGAAAAAAGTGTATGTAGCTATTCTGTTTGCAGACAATGTGAACTTCAAACCAAGAACAGTCAAAAGAGATAAAGAAGGTCACTACATATTTGTGAAGGGGAAGCTTCAAGAGGAAGACACAACAATTGTAAACATCTATGCACTAAATGTAGGAGCACCCACCTATATAAGACAAATTCTAACAGACATGAAAAATGAAATAAGTAGCAACACAATCATAACAGGGGAATTTAACATACCATTGTCACAAAGAGCTAGATCAACTAGACAAAAAATTGGGAAAGAAATAACAGAACTTAACCAAATGTGTGAACATATGCACTTGGTAGAACTTTACAGAGTGTTTCACCCAAGACCATCAGAATACACATTCTTCTCAGCTGCACTTGTGATGCTCTCTAAAATAGACCATCTACTAGTACAAGGAACATGTCTAAGTAAATGCAAAGGAATTGAAATTATCCCATGTATGCTGTGAGACCATAGTGCAATGAAATTGGAAATTAGGGACAAAAGAAAACACAATAGGGGCTGGGGATTTAGCTCAGCGGCAAAAGCGCCTGCCTGGCAAGCGCAAGGTTGTGAGTTCGGTTCCCGGTACCAGAGAAAAATCAAAAAAAAAAAAAAAAAAAAAAAGAAAACACAATAACTCCATAAACAGTTGGAAATTAAATAACATCCTCCTAACCAGCCAATGGGTCACAGATGAAATCAAAGTAGAGAGTAAACACTATTTATAATCAAATGAAAATGTACATACAACCTGCAGGAACCTGTGGGATGCAATGGAAGCATTCCTCAGAGGAAAATTTATAGCAGTGAACTTCCACCTCAGGAAAACAGAACAAGTACAAATAAACAATCTTATTTTGCACCTCAAGCTCCTAGAAAAAGAAGAGCAAGTTAAACCCAGAGCCCAAAGAAAGCAGGAAATTATAAAGCTCAGACCAGAAACTAATGCAATGGAGACTAAAAAAATATTAGAAAGAATTAATAAATCAAAGAGTTGGTTCTTTGAAAGACTAAGTAAAATAGATAAACCCCTAGCCAACCTTATCCAAAAAAAGGAAAGAAAAAACTGAAATACATGCAATAAGGAACAAAAGGGGTGAAATTACTACAAATCCTGAAGAAATTCAAAAGACCATCAATGCCTACTTTACTGTTTTAAGGTGGAAAACACAGAGGAAATATACAGATTTCTAGAATCATATGAATTACCAAAGCTGAATGAAGAAAATATAAAAATCTTGAATAACTGAGTATCTGCCAGTGCAATTGAGAACAAAATTAAAAACTTGCCAATGAAGAAAAGTTTGGGCCCTGATGGATTCACAGTTGAACTCTACAAGCAATTTATGGAAGATTTAACACCAATTCCACTCAAACTCTTTAATGAAATTGAAAGAGAAGGAATTCTTCCAACTCATTCTTGGAGGCAAGTATTATCCTTAACCAAAACCAGAGAAAAAACCAACCAAGTAAGAAGCCAATCTCCGTAATGAATATACATGCAAAAATTCTCCATAAAATACCAGCAAACAGAATACAACAAATAATCAGGAAGATTATACACCGTCACCAAGTGGTATTCATACCAGGAATGCTGGGATGGTTCAATATATGCAAATTAATTAATGTAATACACCATGTCAATAGAGCAAAGGACAAAAATCACATGATCATCTCCATCAATGCAGAAAAAGCCTCTGATAAAGTCCAACACTCATTCATGATGAAAACCGTACAGAAAATAGGAATAGATGGCATTTACCTCTAGCTAATCAAAGCCATCTATGATAAACTAACAGCTGACATCATACTAAATGGTCAAAAATTGAAAGCTTTCACTTAAAATTCAGAAATAAGACAAGGTTGTCTACTGTCACCACTCCTATTTAATATAGTTTTGGAAATATTAGCTAGAGCAATTAGAAAAGAGAGAGAAATAAAAGGAATAAGGATAGGGAAGGAAAAAGTTAAATTGTCATTATTCACAGATAACATGGTACTCTACATAGAAGACCCCAAAAACTCCACCAAAAGGCTCATGCATTTAATAAACAAATTCAATAACCTAGCTGCATATAAAGTGAACACTCAAAAATTAATAGCATTCCTGTACACAAGTAAAAACAACCTGAGAGAGAAATTAGGGAAACCGCACCTTTCCCAATAGCATCTGAAAAGATGCAATACTTAGGAATCAATCTAATAAAAGAAGCAGAAGATCTCTACATTGAAAATTATAGTACTCTGAAAAAAGAGATTGAAGAAGATATCAGAAAATGGAAAGATATTCCTTGCTCATGGATAGGAAGAATCAACATTGTGAAAATGGCCATGCTCCGAAAATTGTTGTACAGATTCAATGCAATCCCAATTAAAATACCATCAGTATACCTCACAGATATAGAGAAAACACTCCTAAAGTTCATCTGGAACCAAAAGAGGCCTAGAATAGCAAAAGCAATCTTGGGAAACAAAGGAAAGGCAGGAGGCATCACAATTCCTGACTTAAAATTATATTACAGAGCTACTGTGATAAAATCAGCATGGTACTGGCACAAAAACAGATTTGAAGATCAATGGACAGATTAGAAGATACAGGTACAACTATAAACACATGCAGTCAACTTATCTTCCAGAAAGGGGTGAGACATGTTCAATGGAAGGAAGATAGCCTCTAATAAATGGTGCTTGAAAACTGGCTTTCCACATACTGAAGAATAAAACTAGACCCATGTCTTTTGCCATGCACTAAATTAAAGTCAAAATCAATCAAAGATTTAAATATTAAAACAGAAACATTAAATTTATTGGAAGAGAAAGTAGCTAAAATTCTTGACGACATTGGGGTAGGCAGAGAGTTCATGAACAAAAACCGAACTGCATGGGAAATACTTCAAAGAATCAACAACTGGGATCTCATCTTATTGAAAAGCTTTTGCACATCTAAAGAAATCACCAATAAAGCAAAAAGAAAAACCATAAGTTGGGAAAAAAATTTAGCCAAATTCTCCTCAGACAAAGGACTTCTATCTAGAAGATATAAAGAATTTAAAAAGTTAGGTCTGCCAAATTCAATGACCCAATCCAAAAATGGGCATCTGAGATGAATACACACTTTTCTAGTGAAGAGATACTAATGGCGAATAAATACATGAAAAAATGTTCACCGTCATTGGTCGTTTGAGAAATGCAATTTAAAACAACACTGAGATTCCTTCTCACCCCAGAAGGAATGATTATCATCAAGAAATCAACCAATAACAAATGCTGGAGAGGCTGTGGGGAGAAAGGAAACCTACTTCACTGCTGGTAGAAGTGTAGATTGGTAAAACCACTGTAGAAATCAATTTAGAGATTCCTCCCAAAACTAGGATTGGAAGTCCCATTTAAATCAGGTATTCCTGTCCTGGATATTTTCCCAGAAGAATTAAAGACATCATACCACAGCGATATATGTGCATCCATGTGTATAGCAGCACAATTTGTTATAGCTAAATCTTGGAAACCACCCAGATGCCCATCCACTGAGGAATGGATGAAAAAGTTGTGGTGTTTCTATACGATGGAGTATCACTGAGCTATTAAAAAGATAAACTTGAGGCTTTTGTATGTAAATGGATGCAACTGGAAACCATACTCATAAGTGAAATAAATCGGACCCACACACGTAAACATCATATTTTCTCCTTGGTGTAGGAACCTGAAAGGCTAGGTAAAACTCAAAACGTGCAATAGATGATAGGAAAGAGAAAGAAATTGCTCAAAGGAAGGAACAACTGGGATGAGGGAAAGAAGAAAAAAGAAAGAAGAAAGGTAAAAAATAAATATAGATTTGAATTGTTGCGATGACCGCATTGCTAATATCTGATGGTGTATTGAAATGAACAGTCAATGCTTACAATTTTTTATGTTCTGTTCCACTTTGCATGCTTGTGTCTAGTGGTCTGAGCAACTGATTTGAAGGTAGCAATATTCAGTGGAATTACAATGGTGAACTGCTACCATCTTGTCTAGTGAAACTCTGCATTATCTCTACTGTTTTATCGAAGAATTATTTTCTTATTCCCTTCAATTGTTTGAGCAATCTTTCATTCTTACATCTGATAGTCTGAGCAATGTAGTTGACGATAGCGATATGTAATGTAACAACCACTGTTGATTCTTATTATTTTGTCTTGAGACCCTGTATCACTTTGAATGTTCTTGCTTTGATTTGTTTATGTTCATGATACTCATATGCTACTACTCTTCTATTTTTTGTTTGTTTCTCATTTACTACTCTCTTTAAAATAAAATAAAATAAATCTTATCCACAGCATTAATTTACTTTCTTAGGACATCCTTAGGAATGTTTTGAAAGCTGTAAAAAGAGATGAAGTAAATTAAATCAAGTTTCTCATCAAAGAATATTTACAAAAGCAGCATTTAAAAATATACATTTGATAATAAATGTAGATTAAATTAAATACCCTCGGGGCATAGGTTGGGATGCTTGGGGTCCTCCATTTATTTGCTCATTTAACAAATATTCAATCAGTTGGTCTCTGTCTTTTGTGCTTAGGCTAAATGAACGAAAAAAACATACAGAAAAGTCTGCCTTCCTGGATCTTATCTATCAATGAACTCAGACTAGTTACTGTATTTAAGGACCCAGCTAAAGGGAGTAGCAATGACCTCGCAGAATAGAAAAGAAGTTGAAAAATGTCTAAGTTATATTTTATAAAAGGTTATGGCACATGTAAAAGGGTCAGAAAATCAGAAAGAGGGACAAGATATAGAGAAATAAATGGGCTTGAACAGACGACTTTGTAGTAATAGCAAGCTATCCTTTTGTAAATGTTTAGAAGGCAACAATATGAGTTTGAAGCCTATATAGGAACAAACTATATAGGTACTAGAGCCATTAGTATTATTATTACATAATATTCAAGCCAAAGACTGATCTTAGTTGGAACTGTAAAATTGAATACCTTTCTGAAGAAGATAGAACAGGCAGGAGAAAAATAGAACGCTGACTTCCAAAAATAATGGGATGTGAAAAAGAAAGAGAGCCTCAAGGTAACAAAATTGATCTAGTAGTTAAATATATAAGAATAATAAAGTAGTGTGAAACTAAATAACAGAGATATGTTTCACTGAAGTGCAATTAAATTTATTCAGGAGTAGGATTGCAATGACAGCATGCAAAAAATAGTGGAATAGGAAGAGGAAAAGGACAAACACGCAAGATAAATTAATTCATTGAATATGTAAGAAGAATAAAAAGGTAGTATATGGTCAATTCAAAGAGAAGATAAATAATCCGTTTTGGCCTGTAAAATATCAAAAGCAACTGAGATTTTAAAGTAAATGAAACAAGAAAAATATTTGCATTTAGGAATTATAAAGCTATCACTAAAGTTCAAAATAAAATCTTGGTGAAATACTGAATCCAATCAAGATACAGAGATAATGTGAAGAGTGCATATATGCCACTTGCTTTATACATATCTTTGCATATGTAAAGGGACATAGATATTAGTTGATCTTAACTATCAACTAGACTGGATTAAGGGACTTCTGTACAGATGAGTGTGAGGGCACTAATCTGGTAGCTGACTGAGGTATTAGGAGGTGGAACCCAGTGGAGAAAGTGGGTCATGGGAGTGTGATCTTGTTGGCTGGTCTCCACCTCCTTTCTTTCTGACAGTTTCCCACTCCCTTGCCTCCTCTGCCACCACTAGTTAGCAGCTTTCCTACACCATGTCCTTCAACTATAACTCTACTTTGAAGCCAGCACACCATAGACCAAAAGTGTGAGACAAAGCAAACCTCTTCTCCCTCAAGTTGTTGGTATCAGATTTTCGGTACTTTGTCCCAGCAAGGGAAACTGACTAATACAGACATGGACTATTAGGAAAAGAGGCTTCCTTTATTTGGGTAGTAAGCCAAGAACATTAAAGAACTCTGAAGCTTCAAATGAGTTGGTGCCTACAGAAAACTTCATCTAGTTATTAAAATGTCATTTGAGTAGCTTACTGAGATCTGAATTAATTCCTTTCAGTTCCCACTACTATAAGTATATGCACCTAAAAGTCATAGACCTTGTCAATTGTTTGTAATGATTGTTGCTCATTTCCTAGGAGTTTTATCTTAATCTACTATGTTTTACCTCCTTGCCTGAGTCTTATAATAGCATTTTAGTGTAGTGGGAACAGAACAATAATGCTGGACTCATTTAAATTCCATCTCTTCAAATATTCTCCCACATGGTATGCAGTTAGGATTAATTAAAAATGAAGCACAGTGTAAAATAAAAAAAAAAACTGTTCTTTAAAAAAGATTTTTAAAAATCTTTTTTTTCTAAAAGGCAGATATAAATCACTAAGAGCACACATTGAAATACTGTATTAGGTGTATTTTATTTAATGAAAATCTATCTTTCATTTAAGCTTCTTAAATATATATATTTATATATACATATTTAATATAATAGCGCCCTCTACAGTCTTATCAAGTAAACAAAGGTTTTGATTTTAGCTTGAAACAAATCTGAAAATTTCTGATACTCAATCAACATTCTGTTTTAGTCAGACAAGCAATATTTAGTTCTCTATAAAAGAGCGCTAACTCACTTAATTTGGAGAAATCTCTAACATAAAGGGTAACTGCTGAATTTAACAGGAGGATGCATTACTGGCTCTAGGGTAATTACTGGAAAAGAAAATCAAGTTTTATGCATATCTCATTTTCTCCTCCAATGCTGAAAATATTGTTGGTGACAAGCTTGAATTTTGCCTGAATCCTATGATTCTGGAAAACAGCAAAGGTTAAGAAACCTTCCTACTCTTTGTGTTCCCGAAAGTGATTTATTTCAAATAAGCACCCTTCTCCACCTATGACATAGATAAGATTGCCACACTTGCACTCCCACCATGTGATACCATCTCCCATGTTCTGATGCAACAAGAGACCCTCCAGATGGAGAATCCTTATCTCCAACATCCATGACTCCAGAACTGTGAGGTAAATAAATTTATTTTCTTTTTTTGTTTTAAAGGTAAAAGAACCAAAACACATTAACATATACACACAAAAAAAAGAAAAATAATACAGAATTTCAGAGTAGGTTATAAGAAATTAATAATGGTTGTTGTACTACATATTGTTATCTTCAAATTCATTACTCAGATAAACAACTACAGGCATGTATGAGTTGTTAAATGATTAAACATCAACTGTTTCATTTAATAAAGCAATAGAAATTAGTCATACAATTATCATAGCTATCTTGTGTACATATATATATACATATTTCCCCTCTTTCTTTCTTTTCTTTTTTCCCTCAACCCAGTAGTTATTTGATTTTGAGCAGTTTCATTTCCTTTCACAATATGTATTGTACTTTTTAGACTTTATTTATGCTTTCAGGTTCTTACACTAGAGAGGAAATATGATGTTTACACATGTGAGTCTAATTCATTTCACTTATGAGTATGGTCTATATTTACATCCATTTACCTATAAAAGCCTTGAGTTTATCTTTCTTTATAGCTGAGTAATATTCCATTATATAAAAAGGCCACATATTTTTTATCCATTCCTCAGCTGACTGGCATTTGGGTTGTTTCCATGATTTAGCTATTACAAATTGTGCTGCTATAATCATAGGTGCACCTATATTGTGGTATGATGTTTTTATACCTTCTGGAAATATACCCAAAAGGGCAATAGCTGTGTTGAATGAGACCTCTAATTCTAGAATACTGAGGAATCTCCAGACTGACTTCCACAGTGGTTGCACCAATCTACATTCCCACCAACAGTGGAAGAGGGTTTCTTTTTCCCCACAGCCCTTCCAGCATTTGTTATTGGTTGATTTCTTGATGACAGCAGTTCGTTCTGCAATGAGATGGAATCTCAGTGTTGTTTCAATTTGCATTTCTAGAAGGACTAAAGATGTTGAACATTTTTTCATGCATTTATTTACCATTTTTACTTCTTTATCTGAGAAGCATATATTCATCTCAGATGTCCATTTCTGTTTTGGGTCTTTGAATTTGTGGGGTTTGATTATTTTTAATTCTTTATATGTACTAGATAGAAGTCCTTTGTCTGAGGCCAGTTGGCTAAAAGGCTTCCCAATTTGTGGTTTTCATTTTACTCTGCTGGTGATTTCTTTAGATGTGCAAAAACACTTTAATAAGATGAGATCCCAATTGTTGATTCATTGAAGTATTTCCTGTGCAATTTGGTTTTGGTTCATGGACTCTCTACCTATCCCCATGTCTTCAAGATTTTTACTTACTTTCTCTTCCAATAGATTAAGTGTTTCTGTTTTAATATTTAGATCTTTAATCCATTTTCACTTTTGTTTGGTGCATGATGATAGACATGGGTCTAGTTTCAGTCTTCAGCATGTGGTAAGCCAGTTTTTCCAGTACCATTTATTAAAGATGTCATCTTTCTTCCAGTGAAATTGTTTGGAACCTTTGTCAAAGATAAGTGGGTTGAGTGAGTTTGTGGTTGTCCAGTTTCTTCCACTGATCCTCAGGTCTGTTTTATTTTCTTTGCAAAAACCATGCTGATTTTATCACAGTATCTTTGTAGCATAATTTGAAGTAAGGGATTGTGATGCCACCTGCCTTGCCTTTGTTACCTAGGACTTCTTTTGCTATTCTGGGTCTCTTTTGGTTCCATATGAATTTTAAGAATGTTTCCTCTAGATCTGTGAGGTACACTAATGGCATTTTATTTGGGATTGCCTTAAATATGAACAACAATTATGGAAATGTGGCCATTTTCACAATGTTGGTTCTTCCTATCCATGAGCAAGAAATAATTTTCCATTTTCTGAAATCCTCTTGGATTTCCTCTTAAAGAGTACTGTTGTTTTCACTGTGCAGATCTTTTCCTTCTTTTGTTAGGTGGATTTGTGAATATTTCAAATTTTTGGATGCTACTTTGAAAGGTATGATTTCCTCAATTTCTCTCTCAGTGGGTTACTTTTTGGGAATAGGAATGCTATTGATTTTTGAGTGTTGACTTTGTATCCAGCTATGCTATTGAATTTATTAATTCTAAGAGTCTTTTGGTGGAGTTTTCAGGATCTTCCACGTAGAGTATGGTGTCATCTGTGAATGATGATTATTTCAGTTCTTCCATCCTATCCGTATTTCTTTTATTTCTCTCTCTTGTTTAAGTGTTCTGGCTAATTTTTCCAGAACTATGTTGAATAGCATTGGTGAGAATGGGCATCCTTGTCTTTTCCTGTTTTGAAAGTGAAAGCTTTCAGTTTTTGTCCATTTAGTATGATACTGGCTGTAGGTTTGTCATGGATGGCTTTGATGAAATTGAGATAAAGATCGTCTATTTCAATTTCCTGTAAGATTTTTGTCAAGAATGTGTGTTGGACTTTTTCTAAAACTCTTTCTGTACCTATTGAGATGATCATGTGATTTTTGTCTTTGGCTCCATTGACATGGTGTATTACATTTATTGATTTTTGAATATTAAACCATTGCTGAATCCCTGGGTTGAATCTCACTTGCTTATATTGTATAATTATCTTGATGATTTGTTGCATTCTGGTTGCTAGTATTTTACTGACTATGTTTGCATGTATGTTCATTAGGGCAAATGGTCTGTAGTTCCCTTTCTTGATTGGGTCTTTCTCTCCCTTTGGTATCAGTGTAATACTTGCTTTCAGAAATGAGTTAGGGGGATTGCTTCCATTTCAATTTCATTGAAGAATCTGAGGAGTTTTGGTACTAAATCTTCTCTGAATTTCATGTAGAATTCAAATATGAATCCATCAGGACCTGGGATTTTCTTTGTTGGTACATTTTTAATCACATTTTTATCGCATTAAATGATATTGGGTTATTCAGGATTTTGAAATCTTCCTGATTCAACTTTGGTAATTTGTACATATCTAGGAATCTGTCCATTTTTTCTGTGTTTTCCATCCTATGGGAGTAAACATTTTCAAAGTAGGTATTGATGATCTTCTGAATTTCTATAAGATCTGCAGTGATTTCACCCTTTTCATTCCCTATTGCATGAATTCTAGTTTTTTCTTTTCTTTGATAAGATTGGCTAGAGGTTTATCAATTTTTTTATGCTTTCAAAGAATCAACTCTTTGATTCATTCATTTTTTGTAGTGTTTCTTTCACCTCAGTTGCATTCATTTCTGCCCTGATTTTTGTTATGTCCACCCTTCTTTTGGTTTTGGGCTTGGCTTGTTTCACTAAAGGTTTGAGGTGCAGCTTAGCTATGTATTTGTTCTTCTTCTGTGTTCCTGATGTGTGAGTTCACTGTTATAAACTTCCCTCTGAGGACTGCTTTCAATGCATTGCACAGATTTCAGAAATTTGTACTTACATTTCTGTTTTTTGCAGGTATTGCTAATTTCTTCTTTAATTTAATCTAAAAACCATTTGTTTTTGAGGTGGTTGTTACTTCATTTCCATGTGTTTATGGGATTTTGGTGGTTCATTTTGTCATTAATTTCCAATTTCATTGCACTATGTTCAGATAATATGCATTGGATGCTTTCAACTCCTTTGCATTTACTTAAGCATGTTCTACAGGCTACAATGTGGTCTGTTTTAAAGAGCATCCCATGTGCTGTTCAGAAGAATGTGCATTCTAATGTTGTGGGTTGCAAGACTCTGTAAACCTCTACTAAGTCCTTTTTTCACAAATTTGGTTCAGTTTTGTTATTTGTTTGATAATTTGGTGTGTAGTTGATCTATCTCTTTGTGTCAATGGGGTCAATGTGTGTTTTAGATCCCCCATTAAAATAGTGTTAGTAGTTATTCCATTTTCTATATCTATTAAATTTCATCTTATATAGTTGTGTGCTACAATATTTGTTGCATACATATTTATGATTGTTATCTCTTTCTCTCAAAGGTTTCCCCTAACAAGAATGTAGTGACTTTCTTTATGTCCTTTGATCATTCTTGGTTTGAAGTTCACATTATCTGCGAACAGACTAATTACCCCTGCTTTTCTCTGGGTTCATGATGCATGCAGAATTGTTTTCCATCCTTTGACTTTCAGTTTATGGATTTCCTTTTGAGTGACATGTGTTTCTTTTATACAGCACAGAGTTGGATTTTATTTCTTGATGCACTCTGCATTCTGTTTCCTTTGATTTGTTATTTGGGACTATTTACATTAATGGTTATAATTGATACATGTAGGCTTATCTTTGTCATCTTAGTTTCCTATTGTTGATTTCCTAATTTTTCTCTCTGTTTAATTTCTTGCTCTGTTGGTGGTTCCTTTCTATTGCTGTTCTTGAAATTTTAATCATTTTTATCTCTTTCTAGAATATCTTTCAGTACTCTTTGTAGGGTTGGTTTGGTGCTCGTGAAGTTCTTCAGTTGTTTTTCATGGAAATGTTTTATTTCTCCATTAAGTTTGAATGATAGTTTTGCAGGATACATTAATCTGGGTTTGAAGTTGTTTTGTTTTCGGACATGGTACACTTTATTCCAAGCACTTCTTGACTTGATGGTTTGTGTTGAAAAATATGCAATGATTCTGATGGGCTTTCCTTTATAGTTTCTCTGTTCCTTTCCTCTAACAGCTTTTAATATTCTGTACTTTTAGCCAGAGGTATAGCTCAGTGGTGTAAGCACTTGCCTGGCAAGGCTGAGGGTACAAAAAAAAATCTCTACTTTTGCTGGATGTCTGATTATTGCATATTTGTGTATAGTTTTATTTTGGTTTGTTTAGTTGCAGTTCTATATGCCTCACTTAACTCTATGTCAGATTCATTTTCCATGGTAGGGAAATTTTCTGCTATTACTTCTGCAAATATTCTTTTTAAGTCATTTCTATTGCCTCGTGCTGCTTCACTGACGACTATTAGTCTTACATTGTATTTCTTTGCCTCATCCTGCAGCTGTTGAAATGAGTTTTCATAGTTCCTTGTTATTTTTAAAAGATCTACTCTTTCACAATCTTTAGTTTTGATGCAGTCTTCAATATCTGAAATTCTACCTTCATCTTCGTTCAAGTGGTTCTGCCAGCTTTAGATGGAAGTTTTGATTTCCAGGATATCTCCTTGAATCTGTTTGATGCATTGTAGTTCTTTCTTATATTGTTCATTAAATGTTTCCATCATTTTTGTATACTCTTTTTTTACGTCTTCTTTAGATGTGCTGAGCAGTTCTTTCATCATTGTTTTCATTTTATTTTTTACCTGAGAGATTATTTCTGATCTTCTATGGCTTGATGGAGTGGTTTATTTACTATAGTTGTAATCATTTCAGAGATTTCAGGCATGTGACTTCCAAGTTCTCTTATGTTGATGTCTCTTGGACTAGTTCTGGGTGGGGTGGAGTTTTGAGATTGCATTTTGCTCCTCTATCTTGCCATTTTTGATGCAAGAGGTATAGCACAGAGCCTCACCCTTCCCAGGCAGCTCAGTGAAGGTCCCCAGCATTCTTAGTTTTCCTGGGTCTCAGACTTGCCACACGATGGCATGGGAAGATTGGCCACCAGGTCTGGGGTCCCCAGACAGTTGTTGGAGTGTACCCAGCTCTCCTGGGGCTCAGATGCAAACCACAATGGCAGAAGAATGTGGACCACCAGGTCTGGGATTGTCAAGCAGCTGATGAAGCATGCAGGGCTCAGATGTGAACTGTGATTGTGGTGGAATGTGGGCCATCAGATTCAGGGTCTTCAGGTTGTTGATGGAATGTACCTGTCTCTCTTGGGACTTAGATCTGATCTGTGATAGCAACTGAACATGTGCTGCCACATTTGGGGTGCCCAAGAAAATGATGGAGTTCACAAGACCTAGATGCTAACTGTGGTGTTGGTGGAATATAAGCCATCAGGTCCAGGTCCCCAGCAAGTTGATACAGCATACCTGTCTCTCTTGGGGCTCAGATGCAAACCACAATGGTGGTAGAGCATGGGCCACCACATCTGGGGTCCTCAGGCAACTGATGAAGCGTGCAAGGTTCAGACACAAACTGTGATGGGAGCACAAGGCAGACTGCAATATCCAGGGTCCCCAGGCAGCTGATAGATCATGCGGGGCTCAGATGCAATAAATTTATTTTCTTTAAAACAATTACCCAGTCTCATTATTTGTTATGGCAATAGAAACTAGTCAGGGGCACTTCATTAATTATTAGCTAAGGTGCTTGTCCCTCGTGACCAATTGAAGCAAAATGCTTTTTGAAAAGTTTCTCTCTTTCCTTCATACCCCTAAACTCTAAATCTCTCTCAGCCTGAGCTAATTTAAAACTCCCTTCTGAGAACAGGTTGGTTCATAGTAGAATAGTATCTGCTCTGAAACCTTTAAATCCAATTTCCCTGTTATGTATAGTCCTTTTTACATCTTTCTTCAAAAAATAAACCTATTTTGCCTATTCTTTAAAGTATTTGAAAATATGATAGTCAGAGCTTTTTGCCAATTGTAACACTTCTCCCTCTATTGCAGTAGACTTACCTTTCAAATAATAATTTCAAATGAAGTTACTCCTGACGAAGTGGAGATTTTTCTCATATTTGACATTCACAAATGGTAGAAAGAAGTAAGTATTGCTCCATTTACACGTATGTAATAATGTGAAATTAGAAACTCTAAGCACTACACAATTTCATTTATTCAGTGGATTATGAGGGTTAAAGAATATATAAAAGAATCCACAATGAGATGGTCATTTAAACATCTTCTATGTAATGTACTAGGGTCTCCTCTACTAGGTCACAATTAGAAAAATTCATGTGTTCAATAGTCTACCAAGTTAATGCAGAAATACAACATAAAACTAAGGCATGAATCGATAAAACTAGGTAAAATGTTATGCAAAACTTTTACAAAATAATTGTCTATAAATTATCTTATATCCATGCTCTATAATTGAGTCAATTCTGATTTACTGTCTAGAAAAGCCATGTTATATTTTGAGGGATTTTTAGTAATTTGTTCTCAATGCCTCTGTACAGCTTCCTCATCAGAGGAAGTCTTATTACTTAGGTTGTAATACTCTTTTTTCAGGTATCATTTCCACTGTAATATTTTTTCTGTCACATCATTTTGCCACCTACTGCAAACATTTATAGAAAGTGACTTTGTAAAATGTTTATGTAAGAAAACTGAGGTGTAGATGGAGAGATGAGTAAATATAAAATATCCTTTTTACAGGTATGTAGACTGTATAATTAACATGCATAAATGATGCCATTCATATAAATATCTGAATGAATGGCAATTCCTTGAATTTTGCACAGTCACATCCATTAGATGAGAGCTTTTATGTCTAAGTAGGTACAAAACTAGTAGAGTATTTTTATGTTAAGTGGTGTCTCATTTTTGGAGCATTTGGTCCTTATTCACTTTTCTAAGAAAAAGGATCTAAGTTGGAACTTTACTTTTCTTTTCTTTCTTTTTCCTTCTTTAAAGTTTACTAGTACATGTTTTCAGTACATAATATTTATGTTCCTTGTGTGGAGTTGGTACATGTACATAACACATCTGAATTCCTTTTTCCATGTCCCTTCTTGGATTTTTCTCACTGGAAAGACCACTCAGGGTAGAAATTATCTTCAAAATTTTAAGAAAGTTTTCCACATTGGAAAACCAAGTATGACAAATATCTTTGAAGACAACTGGGGAATTTAAAATATATTTTACTTTCTTTTTTTTTAAAGCATCTTTTATGTTTTTTTGTCTTTTTTATTTTAGAGAAAATAGTACAAAAAATAGCAAAATACAAACAACACAAAGCAAGGACATTAAAAATGATACAGGGTTTCAAGCCAAATGATAGAGAGTAACAGTGGTTTTTATATTACATATTGTTATCTTCAACAAAGTTGCTCAGATTACCAGATGTGAGAATAAAAGATTGATCAAATCATTAAAGGGAATAAGAAAATAATAATTTAAAAGAACATTAGAGAAAATACATAGTGTCATTAGGCAGGATTTTAGGACTTTACCAATGGATATTATACTGCAAATTGTTGTCATCACATAAGTTGCTCAGATATTTTCTAAGACAGCTATTGACAAATTGTATTCTTAAAGAAGCAGAGTAAAGCTTGCAGGCTTGCCAGCAACTACTAATCAACTTTGTCCTTGACGATAGCCAGGCATAATACCCAATCTACTTGGGCTTTTTTGTTTGCCAATATTTTTTTTTACCTGACTACTGGTCTTAGTATGCCAAAAATCACATTCTTGGGAATGTGAAGCATTTCAATCATTTTAATACTTTTTGACTAAAGAACTGCCATTTTCTCTCTAAAGGATTGAGGTGGTAGTTATAAAAATCTCACAAAAGATATATTCTTTTGGCTAGTGATGTAGCTCGGTTGTATAGCATTCAGGTTGCAATGGTGCATGGCAAAAGTATGCTCAGTGTGTGTTCCTAGACTTCATTCATTCTTCTTGCCATTGTTATTTACTTATGAAAGCTCAGGGAAGGTACCCAGAGGTATTTGTTTCTTCTTTGACAAGATCAGCACATAGAAATGAGCTATTTATATAAGCAGGTAAGGAACTTTGCCAAGAGTGTGTCCTTCTGTTAGACAAGGAAAAAAGCAAGGCAAAATTAAGGGACATGCTTCTGAGTCTATGTTAAAGATTTTCTACATGCATTAGATCAAATTGCTCAGCATTCTGGAAACATATTTTGCATTTATCTTTCCCTGAACCTCAACAATAACCTCAATTATTTCACGCATTTATGTACAAATGTATCAAATGACTACAATATAGTCAATGTGTTTTATTTTTCAAGTTGTCAGTTGGTTCTTTTGCAGATGCTGTGTTGTTGAGAAAGCCATGTGAAGCTTTCATTTACTCTTTAACATTTGCGTGAGCTCCTAGCCTATCTCAGTTACAAATGTGGGCCCACTGTATGGCCCCGAGGTCAGGGGCAGTCCAAATCTTGGGATGATGTCTTCTATCAGTACCTTGGTCACCTTTTGTGTCTGTTCTGCTTGGTGGGGGAAGTTTTTATGCATTCCCAAGAATGTGCAGGTAAGCATCAACATATACCAATAGCTCCCAACTCAAGGTAGTTGAGAACTCCTATCAAGAGATTTTTATGACCCTTCCTTGATACAATTTTTAGATTTCCAAACTAATCATGTCTTTTTATTTCAAGAGCAACTTGGGGTTCCTGGCAGAGGTGGCTCCAGGATGAGGGCTATAGCTAGGTTACCCATTTGTGGGGCTTTCATAAGAGCCCACTTTGTTTTTCTGTCTGTCTTTTGTTTTTTTCTGGCTTTTATTGTTCTAATCCTCTCATGCTTTCTGTAGTGTATAATGGTCACTTCCCTTGTGCCCTATACATCACGTAGGAGCTGTAAAATTTTTGTGTTTAATCTCTTTTCCCCAGTCATGAGGAGCCCTCTTTTTTATATTTTGAGTCAGTATAGAGGTTAAACATTTTGTTGTTTGCCATCAAAAGGGACTTTGTCAAGGCTGTTAGTTCTGCCTTCTTGGCTGAGGTTCTAGTAGGTAGAGTCTGTGGCTCTACCACAGAGTTAAGGCACCATTTCATATCCTGTTTTTGTACCCCTTTTAGCACAAACATACAGTAATGAAGGGGGCCTCCTGGTTCAACTGGGAGTGAAGTGGCTCAGTTAAGGGTGTTAATTTTCTCCTGAGCTATTTGGGGCTTTTCACATAACAGCCCCTAACACTGAGTCATCTTTGTATTTGGCAATCAATGGTGCCCTCTCTGGTCCATTAAGGTTATAAATGAGGGTGATATTCAAATGGTCAATTGTTGTCCCAAAGTCAACTTACTAGCCTCCTGTATCATCAGCAAGGTTGAGACAACAAGCATCCTAAATGATGGAGGCCACCCTAGGGCTACAGAGTCTGTTTTCACAAGTATGTCATGAAATGATATCAGGATCCTATGACCTGGGTTAAAACTGATATGCTCATTGTTTTTGTATATGGACATATAAGAGCAAAGGCTTCATTACATCTGACAATTCTAAGGCTGAGGCCTGAGTCAGGACCTCTTTGATTTGTTTCAATGTGTTCTCCTGGTCAGCTTTCTAAAGGAGGGGCTCCTTTCTCACTCCTTTCATGGCTTATCTGAGTAATCTCAATTTTTCTGTTTTTGATTTTGGTTTTAACTTGTGCCAAGCCCTTCTGTTATCCCCCCTCTGCTTGTAGCAATAGCCTCAATGTCTCATTGGTCTTTAGTTGTCAGCACTTTCCTCTCCATTCAGCCTTTCCGTGAGCATATTTAGCTTTTGTCTGCTGCTGTGCTTGTCACTTTGTTTTCTCTCACAGCTGGGCCATCCATTGTTACATGTTTTTCATGTAGGATGTGCTATAGCTGTGTTGTCTTTTTGCAAAGGATGCATGCTTGCTTTCTAGCTTTGTCTCTAAGTTACATTGACTTGTCTTTAGGGCTACCTATACGTAGTGTGTTTGCTTTGTCTCTTTGTCTCTATCTGCAGCAGTTGCCACTCTGCGTCTTTGCCTTGTAGTTGCAGTACCTTCACTGAATATGGAGTTCATTGTTTTTTCTTTCTTTGAGTTATCTCACCTTTAGCCTCCATGTATCGGACCAGTTTTCCCTCAGTTTGACGTTTGTGTTGGCTGTTCTCTGGCATTTGTCTCCACAAGCTCTTAGCATCCTCTTGTGCCTGTTGCTTTTGGGGTTTGTTTCCTCTGTCCAAGTACGCAGAGCCTGTATTTCAATTTTACCTCCATCACACTGTCACTCAGTTGTCTCAAGCCACAAGCATGGCATATGGATCCCCTGTTTGGTGTGTAGTCTGTCATATTTGGTTGACTCCATCTGTTGGGTATTGGTTTGAACATTTGCCTCTGAAACTTGCCACAAATATTGTAGCTCTTCCTAGATACTGTTTTAGCATGTGTACTATTTTTTCTTTTCCATTGTGCTATCTCCTTGTGTATGTGTCATAGTTTTTTGTGCCTTTACTTGCACTTGTACCTTGGTTTGAGCATGGGCCTGTGTCAACTGTTTTAGTCACTTTTCTTTTTTTTTTAAACTGCCAGTTCTACTGTATTGCCTTATATTTGGCCAAAAGCCTCCTTGGCCTCTTTGCTCATTCATCGAATTGTCTCTCTCTCTCATCATGTAGTTGTTCCAGCCTGCTCATGTGTTTTTTTCCTTTGTCTGTAGTTGTATGTGAGCATCATCTTGGGCCAGCTGCAGCTATTAAACTGGTGATTCTACCATTCATTCCCACAGGCATTGGGCCTCTTTCAACTTGGCCTTGTGTCATTCCACTTCTTCCAGTGCAGCCTTGTGCTACCTTGAAGTTTCCTCCTTAGTTTTCAGGCTCTTTTGTATACCTTCTTTGGAGTCACAGCACCACAGTTTTTCTCTCTCACATTGCTGCAGATGTTTCACAAGTCCAGCTTTGTGTTGTTAAGAGTAGCTTTTTCAAAGCTTATATTCAGTGCATTTGATCTTTTTTATTCATTGAAATTGTCTCAGTATATTTTTATTATCCTTTTTTGTCACTTGAGTTCTCTTTGATTTCATATGCAGCTGGGCCAGCCACTCTTTAATGCCAGCATTGTGCTGTGTTGTCTTTTCTTTATTTCTGCAGGCCAAAGTTAATTTGGGCCTGTAGTTTTGGAGTATGCCCCTTTTTAGAAAGGGAAACAGACAATTGGAAGATAGAAGGACTGACCTCTGTCCCTTTTTTCTTTTTTGGATATACCTCTCAGGCCAGAAAAATAGCCTCTGTTCAGACTCTAGTGGCTCTAACAATAGTCACATGATTTTTGGACAATGGTCCAATGGCCTCTGTCATTATTGAGTGTTTCATTCTACTATCTAACAGAAATTTCATCAATTGGACCCTACTCTACTGTGACTATGGGCTTTTGGGTGTCTAAAATGTTGGAACTTGGTCTGGCCTAGTCCTGGTAACCTTTCATTTCTGTTAGGCGAATGAGGCCAACATGTGTCTCTCCCCGCTTGATAGCTAGAGCCTTTTGCAAGCAGCCTCCTAATTTTGCAATTTTTATCATTTCTGTTATTATTTTTGGGCATTTATTTTCCCATTGTCCATATTTTTACTTGCACACATTGATCATAATCTAGTTTTGGTCAACTGGCAGTTCCTGGCTTGGTTTGACTCCTGTATTTAAGTGTCTTTGTCTTTGCTCCTTGGTGATCTCTGTTTTTTTTTTTTTTTCCTCTGTGAGCACTACATCAATATATCTGGTTTGTTTGTTTGTTTATTTATCTATTTATTTATTTAAGCTTCTGTAGTGGATTGGTAACTGCTGGTCAACTCGTAACATCCAGCTCAACTGAGTAAGAATGGTGCTGGCTGTGGGAGGCCCACCTGGGGATTATTGCCAGCAGTATAAGAAGCAGAACTGGAGAAGAAGAAGGAAGGCTGCTGGGACCTGAGAAAAGGCTATTGGGAGCTGGTAGAAGCTGTAAGGAGCATTGGTTCTTTTGAGGTAGCTAGTCATGCTGGCTTTCTTGATGAACTTGACTGTTTTCATCCTCCAAGCAGCTCGAGACCTTGTTGACACCGAGAGTAACTTCAGTTCACTTTGGGAGAGCTGTGGTCCTCACTTTGAGCACCACTTCCTGGCTCCAGAGGGGAAGATGGTGCACCGCCAGTCTCCTGAAGAAGTATGCTGTGTTTGCAAGCTTCCTGAAGAAGCTCGCTTGTGTTTGGGAGCTCAGCTGTTTTTACCATCAGCAGAGCTCAGGACCTCATTGTTGCTGAGGATGGCTGTCGTACTTTTCGGGGGAGCTCTGGTTCTTATTTTGAGCATCACTTCCTAGATCTAGTATAGATGCCTCACTCTGCTAGCACAGATCCTTCATCCCACTGGCACAGATTTCCTAGATTCTACCACTGACTTTTGGGCCTTCCCAGCTTAGACCCGAGGAACAGGCCTGCATGAGATATTGTTACGGGCTCTGGGCCTTCAGTTGGATTCATGGGAGGCATTGTTATGAGCTCTAGGTCTTCAGCTGGGCTCATGCAGGATATATCCGTAGGATCCAGGCCCTCGGCTAGATTCCTTAGTCTAAGTGTTTGGACAGATTTCCTGCACTTGCAAAATAGCACCAAACCATGACAGCCTCCTATCAGCTTTTTGTTTGGGCTCCTAGTCATGATACATACATAGTAGTGTGACTTCTGAAAGCTGAGTTGTATTCATGCCAGAAAAGCTGTCTAGGTTTTATCAATGAGCAGCTAGACAGAGCTGAATCCAGTGGGTCTAGTCTAAAAGGTATTTAGACATGAGTCAATGTAGGGAAACTGATCCTCAGGTCCTGGTAGTGTTCTGCTCCTGGTCATATATATATATATATATATATATATATATACATATAAACTTTTTTTGGTCAATTGCCACCTCCCAGGGTGACCATCAAAGGAGGGCCAATCTATTTTATGAAGAGGTCTTAACTTCTAGAGAGGTTAGTTTTGCTCTGAAGTTTCCTGTAAAGTTAGCCAAGATACATTTTAATAGGGTAGGATTTGATACTTTTCCTCCTATATCTACTTTGTTGTGATGCAAATCACTTTCTTAACATTTTTGCTTTATGTTCATTTGATCATTTTCTTGTGGAGGTTTTTAGAAGGAGCAATCCGAGCTCTACCATATCAACAAGTAATCATATTTTTTAAAAATGAAAACTACTTCCACAAAATTTTCTTGATGTACATAAGCTTTCTAGTCTTGCCATTAGCTCTCTTCTTATCTCTTTATCAAGACCACACTTTATCATACAGAATCCTCCAAATCAAAAGTGAATCTGATATTTACAGCCTTCTTAATATTTTTCCCTCTCACTATAAGCCTTTTATGACAAACTTGACTGCAACTGTTTGTATTTTTAAAGTGTCTTTTTTCCCCCTGTGATAGTAAATTTGACTGACTGTCAACAGACCTGAGTATCCTTATTCCTACCACTATTCTTATCTTAAACCAACAGAGAGTACAAAATAGAGTACATTAACACTATAATTGCAATTTAAAAATTTGCAGTGCACAAGAAATGTTTTACACATATCCACTCAAACTGGAAACCAAAAGTACATTTATCAATTAGTTAAAATTTGTAATTTGATTTCTCCTGTAAAACTTCCTCAGACCCAACAGGACTTTGGCCATTCAGGCCCAAGATGAAGCTGATGAAGCTTTCAGACACCTGCAGACAGCACCAGGCTGTTGATACTGAGCAAGAGCCCACCTTGAGGCTCCCAAACCAGGAGGATACCCCAGGCACTATTTCACTCTGAGCTCACTTTGAAATGAAAAGTTGACCCTGTTTTGTCCCATCAATCTCAGCAGGTGCACATGACCTTCAGTCTCTTGGACTTATACCTCTGTTTTAACATAGCTGCTTGACCAGCTAGTTTCTCAGGCATTTATTAATCTTGGCTCTCATCCAGGCTGGTTGCTGTCATCACCCTTTTGTTTTCTGTATAGGCCTGATAGAGGCGCCCTGCTAGTGTATCCTTGTACGCTAAAGCTAAGCACCTTTTTCATATCTTTGCGCATTATCATGCAATTCACTATTTAAATTACTTTAATTTTCAGACCCATTAGACCATTTTCCTCCCTCAATCCCCAGCCGAGCTCAGGTGACCTTGGACTCACATATTTTGTTCACACACACACACACACACACACACACACAATTTTCTTTACCAGCTCTTTTCATCCCAGTGTTGGATTCTTTAGCCCCCCCCCCCACTGTAGGCTACTCACATAATTCTGACTCTTTCTTCTCCACAGTTCACTCCTGCATTCCACTAGACATTCTCTTTGTGGCCCTGTCTCTATACCAGAAGCTGCTTGAGATTTATTTAAGAGCTGTTCTTGGTGCACGACTTTCCTAGGAGTTGTTAGTGAACAATTTTCACTCTAGGCCTCCCCTACATTCTATTTGGGTTGTAGGTTTCATGTGATCCAACCCATATCAGATATAGCAGATTACTAGTTACCCACCAGAAGAGCTGATTACTAATTGTAATCATACTAATGGGATGGATTTTCCCCCTTTGGGCTCCTAAATCTTACCGGCCTTCCTATAGCATGCTATTCTAGAATCACTCTGAATCCTCTCAGTCTCCATTTGTGCTGACAGGTGGTAGGTCTCCAGGCTGTGGAAAGGTGGATATCTTCTCAGACCTGAAATTTCACAAGATGAAGACATAGGTTTCAGGACACCCACAGCTTGGGCCCTGTCTGGCATATGAGCAAAGGAGACAGCAAGTCTGTCATCTCTGGACCCTTCTTGCTCACCAGAAAGGTTGCAGAATCTGGGAAGTCAGAGAGGCCACTGTGGAAAGAGGAAGATTTATTTTCCGGATTTTAGGTGCACATAGCCAAACTCACTTCCAAAATCCCGGGCATTAGAACAAGGAAAAGGTCTAGTTTCAGACATTTGACTGAAGGCGAAGTTCTTTAGCAACTGAGAGGGAGGGGCAAGTGAGGGTATAGAAGCAAGACAAAGCAATTAATAACTGAGCCTTGAAAGAAGACAGAGCTTTATGAATCCTGTGAGAACAAGGTGAAATAAACTGTTTACAGGACATAACTGCCAATCTTATCTGGACCAGAACGAGAAGTTACAGCTACAGATGAGGGGGCAGTTTGAGCAGGAGTGTTCTTTAAATCACACTCCAGCATCATTTTATACTCACACATATGCGTGCACATAATTTTGTGTGCATTGGTATACACATATATTCATGTATATACAATTATGTGTCTGTATCTTTCATGTGTTTGTATCTAGTCATCTTTCTAACCACCTTACATACATTATCTTGCATGCTCTATTCCTATATATGTAATCTCTACAAAGATAAAAAGATCAGAGTTTTGTAGAGAAATTTAGAACTCAAGTGATACTTAGAGATAGTTTAAGGACAAAAAATTTTGTTCCTACAACTATTACTCTCCCACACAGTACTAGTAGTAAGAACCTAGCTGTAAGCTAATCCACATGTACTGATTTCAAGGTCAGTTTCACTCTTTCATACTACATTGGCATTGCACAGATATTTTGGTACGTGGATAGACAGACACTGAAACTTAGAAGATGATTTTAGAGTGGAAACTATTTTCTGCTGACTATCTGCTTTCAACAAGATTCTCATTTCAGTTTGAAATTTCCTGATGGCTCCTGTCAGTCCTTTCTCCACCTATATTTCTCTTTCTGGACAGTTTCACATGAAGTCAACATTAGGAGGATCTCCTGTAAGGTATCAATCAGTTCCTTCAGCCACAATTATATATCAAAACTTTGCCTTTGAGGCAGACCGAATGGATGTTTGTGTCAATGACATATTTGCTGATTCACACAAAAATTACAAATAGCATTTGACTGCTTTGTTTTCTGGCTATATGATAACTACATAAATACTTAAAGAATAATTTTCTGTCTACCATAGTTTTTTACTATAGCAAAAACATACAATAGTTGTTTCATATACTACATAATAAATGTAATTCAATTTGTAATACAGGATTCAACCCTAGCAAAGTTCAACATTTCACAGATTTTTTTTCTCAAGTAGAAAATTTATTTTATCTAAGCAGAAGGTAGGGCATTAACCTACTCCTGTCTCCTCCAACTGAATTAGTTTTATGGTTTACTTTGTTACTCCCTTCATTTCATCTTCAGACCCAAAAACAGCAATCTCTGGTGACGTTTTAGTATATTTCAAGGTCCTACCACAGGAATAAAATTTGCCTACAATCATTTTTTACATTCTTAAATTTTTCCAGACTTTACTAATAATAAACTTACACAAAAACAATGCAAACTGTTGGGGTGTACGCATGGGGATGAATATTCACTGGGAACTGTCCCGATTTCTCAGAAAATCCTCAAAGGAGACTCCATCACTCGGGATAGATGGAAATGCAAATGAGGTAGGTGGATTGGAGCATGTCATTCTGAATCTAAGCCCTAGCCATGTTTTTCACCTCTGAATTAAATTCTTACATAACAAAAAAGAATGCTTTACCTGAATTTGGGAATCTAAATCTAACATTTTGTTTACAACTACTTTGATTGAACAGAGAAGAAAATGAGACAATAGGAATTATTAAGCCCCTTACTGTGTTTAGTAATAACTATATAGAGATGCACCCCACAAAGTATATCCTGCTATTCTTTTCTTGTTAAGAGATCCCTTGGATTTTATATTAGTAATGTTAATTATTTATCAAATAACTTATCAAATATCAAATTTTTCAAATTTCAAGCCAATGATTTTATAAAAATAAAACATACTTATAGCTCCAAAGTCAAGATAATTTTATAGCACAATGGTTGCAGAAAATCACAAATTGCATTTTAAAAACATGTAGTAAAACTCAAAGAATTTTTGGTATAGTGCAAGTGACTGAACCTAAGACCTCACAAATGCAAGCCAAAGTGAGCTACCATTGAGCTACAACTCCAGCTCAAAACTTCAGAATTTTTATAGGTGTTTTGAAAAGCCTATAAAATATTGTAGAATGGAATACCAACCTCTGTTCTTCCTAAAATTAAGAGAGATAGTATTGCTGCAAAACAAGCAATGTTTGTTAATACTATAATAACTGTTAGGTGATCAATAATCAATGTTTTTAAGTATAGAAATTATATTAGGTCTTTTCATTTCTTTAATTTCATTTCAAGAAATTTATTTAGGTATTTTAGTTCTCATATGAAACATATAAACTGATTGCTTTTAAAAGAGAAGGAAATCCTTTCCTGGCTAATATTTTTGATAGATTATATTTTGGAGTTGTTATAGATTCATAGTAAAAATGATTAACTGGTGTTAGCTGGTGTAATGGTTTAGATTGAACATGACCCTCCATGTTCACCTGTGTTTGGAAAGTGAATGGATCACGAGTGTGCTGTACTCCTCAGTGGATTTAGTCCATTGATGAATGCATAACTGACTGTGCTGTTAGGTGATAGGACCTTGTGGGAAGAAGCAGGTCACGGAAGCTGTGACCTAGCAGGTGTATTCTTGACTCTGCTTCCTTCCCTCCCTACTTCGACACCATAACAGAAACAACCATCCTCCACCAGTCCCTTCCACTGTGCTATTTCTGCTGTGAAGCCAGCTGACCATGGGCTGAACCCATTGTGAGCGAAATTAAAACTCTCTTCCTTTAAGTTGGAAGTACTTGGAATTTTATCCCACCTATGGAAAGGTGACGAATACACATGGTACAGAGATTTCCCACTTTTTCCCACTCCCACACATACACAGCTTCCCTCATTTGGTAAAATCAAACCTCCTTTGGTAAAGTCAAAGTGGAATTGAACCTAGAATTAACAACTTATTTAGAGTCTATTCAGAGTTGGTACTTTACATTGGTACTTTACTGAAAGCCAAGCAAGATGTTGCACACAATATGGGGTTGGAAAAATATATAATGCAATTTATCCACTCTTAATGGAAAGCCATTAGAGACTATAGGAATAACTCAATGGTAAAGTGCCTGGTTAGCATGTATAAAGTTCTAAGTTCAATTCCCAAGGACCAAAGAAAAATTAAATTTAGCAGAGCTTATTTAAGTAAAGAAAGATTCACAAACCAGTCAGCCCTCAAAATCAGAAAAGGGTCAGAGAGTTCCACATACAATGTGTGCAGAGGGTATTTATAGTAAAAAAAAAAAAAAAAAGAAGTACCCTACAGAAATATCTTGATATGTTAATATTTTCCATTGCTTTGTAAGGACATAAGACGGCAGTCTGTGATTGGATGAAGTTTGGCTGTTGGAATTGGCTCAGGCTCAGCTATGTAGTATAGAACACACTCTTGTTTTGTAGTTTATATACTATGTTAGATTGAAGTTCAGTATAATGGAATTTACTATACCGAGGCAAATTGAATTTACCATGGCTGGTATATTATACAGAGTAGTTTCATTACACCCTTTAATCCACCTGTGTTCTTCTATTTCACAGGTAATATTTTGACACAAACATTCTGATTTTCACAATTGGATTCCTCATTGTAAGCAGGAGATTTCTTTACATATGGTATTTTGTTTATTTGCTTTACAAAGATATCATCTAATATATTTCATAATCTGTTGATTTAGTTATTCTTACCATTTGACAAATAAGGATATGTAGGCTAAGAGAACTTAAATAGCTTACCCCAGTCATGTAACTTATGAATGTGCAAGCTCAGAGTGTAGTTGAGTATCCCATAAATTTGTCAATATATAGATTTATCATAGTTCAACCAATCAGCTGAATGGAGATTTTATTGTGTGTAAGACTTGGTAATAAGCATTTTGTGGTGTCAGATAATGATGCTTGATTCTTGCATTATTGAAGTTTACAATCTAGTAAAAGGCAGTCACATGCATTTCTCTATTATTATCTTGTTCTAAAGGGAGAAAAACTACTTAGGAAAATGAAGAATATCAAATATTACACAAACAGGAGATTCATAGGCCATTGTGAAGGGCATTATAGGTACTACAGGATCTGAAGGATACAAATGTCAGAGGGGCTTGACATAAACTAGGGCATAAGTGGTAGGGTGTTGGAAGTATAGCTTACGACCTGAAAAAGTGCATAGAAATAATGACAGCATATCAGGAAAATGTAAGTACAGAAAGCCTTGGAAGGACATTTCTTCCTTCCTTCCTTCCTTCCTTCTTTCCTTCCTTCCTTCCTTCCTTCCTTCCTTCCTTCCTTCCTTCCTTCTTTTCTTGTTTCCCTTCCCTTCCTTCATTCCTTCCTTCTCCCTTTAGTTTCTTTCCTTATTTCTTTTCTTCTTTGGTTCATTTATTTATCTATATAAAATATGTCATTTCACTATCTACTATATTTCAGGAACAGAAAGATGAGAAAGACATATTTGTCCATTTGTTGTATATATTTTATTAGAGAAGGAAGTAAAGGTCTCTGATGGAGAACAACAAATGAAATTTTAGTTTCCATAAGGTGGTCAGGAGGGTTTCTCTGTGGAGAGCATTTAAACTGAGAGCTAAGAGATGAAAAGCTAGTAATATTGGGAAAGTTAGAGGGATGTTAGGAGGGATTTACACATTTTATAATACTCCATGTGCAATAAACTTTTAAAGAAATTTCAAAACAAGTTGTATTCTTATGGAGAGGCTGGATCTTGTGTTTATTATGAATACTAAATAAGCCCCAGGAAATCAATTCATAATAGATTCCAATATTTCTCTCAATGCACATGCCAATTTTCAATTAAAATATTTTATCTCTTTGGCCAACCTGGTGTCCACTAATCTTTTTCAGGAGTCTGGGCACTGAGATATAATAAGAAGAAGCAATTTGAGCATAGTACAGAACTTTCAATTTAGTACAATGTCATGATTGAAATTTAATATTCTTGTAATATTATTTTAAAATTTGGTGGTTTCCTTTAGACAGACAACCCAGATTCTGAACATTCATTGAGTTTTTCTAAAGTTCTATTATATTATCTAACTAGCACCATTAAAAGGAGGGCTCTCATGAAAGAGATGTGAGGTGAATGATCATCCACACCAGATACTTTACTCATGTCAGTGACATAATGGTCTTCCCTTAGATAAAAGAAAGAGCCCAGCTCCCTCTGACTTGAGACTGCAAAATGAAATCAATACCTTTACTTTTTTTATTTTAAAAATAAAAGGAGGAAAACATTAACAGGCAGGCAACCTTTTGCAAAACAGCAAAAGAACAGTCCAAACAATACAGAGTTACAAAGTGGTAGGGAATTAACAATGCTTGTTGTATTACATATTGATATCTTCAAAGTGGCTTCTCATGAAAACAAATAGACACATGCAATATTGATCAATGAAGGACTCATTAACAGTTTCTTTCAGCAAAGAAATAGAAAACAGTAGATCAACTATGTTAGCTATCCCGTATATACATACGTACAAAATTTCTCCTTCTTTCCCTTCTCTTCCACATCCCAGTTGCCCTTTACCCTTGAGCATTTTCCTATCATTTCACAATGTTTATCATACCTCTGAGTTTTTATTAACTCGGGTTTTACACTAGTGAGACAATGAGGTGCTTGCACATGCAAGTCTGATTTATTTCACTATTGAGTATGGTCTCTAGTTGTGACTATTTACCTATAAAAGCCTCGAGTTTATCTTTTGTTATACCTGACTAATATTCCATTATACAAAAGTACCACAATTTTCTTATCCAGTCCTCGGGGAATGGACATGGGTTGTTTCCACAATTTAGCAATTACAAATTGTTCTTCTATGAACATAGGTGCACATATATCACTGTGATATGATGTTTTTAGATCTTCTGGGAAAATACCCAGAAGGGGAATAGCTGGGTTGAATGGGACCTCTAGTCCTAATTTGCTGAGGAATTTCTAAAATGATTTCCACAGCAGTTTCACCAGCCTGCATTCCCACCAGCAGTGGAGAAAAATTTCTATTTCTCCACAGCCTGGCTGGCACTTTTTTTTCTGGTACCAGGGATCGAACTCACGACCTTGCGCTTGCCACCAGGCACTGTGCCGCTGAGCTAAATCCCCAGCCCCCAAATTTTCTTTTCTTTTCTTTTTTTTTGGTACCGGGAATCGAATTCATGACCTCAGGCTTCCCAAGCAAGCGCTTAAACCGCTGAGCTATACCCTGGGCCGCCAGCATTTGTTATTGGTTGATTTCTTAATGCTAGCCATTCTTACTGGGGTAAAGTGGAATCTCAGTGTTGTTTTAATTTGCATTTCTTGAATGACTAATGATGTTGAACATTTTCTCATGTATTTATTTACCATTTGTATTTCATTATCTGAGAAGTGTATATTCATCTCAGCTTCCCATTTTTGGACTGGGTCTTTGAATTTGGGGAGGGTGATTTTTTTAATTCTTTATATGTTCTAGATAGAAGCCCTTTGTCTGACGGACAGTTAGCTAAAATTTTTTCCAAGTTTGTGGGTTTTCTTTTTACTCTGATGGTGATTTCTTTAGATGTGCAGAAACGTCTCAGTAGGATTAGATCCCAGTTTTTGCTTCTTTGAAGTGTTTCAGGTGCAGTATTTTTTTTGTTCATGAACTCTTTGCCTACTCTTATGTTTCAAGTTTTTATCTACTTTCTCTTCCATTGGATTTAGTGTTTCTGTTTTAATATTGAGATCTGTGATCCATTTTGACCTGAGTTTGGTGTATGGTGATAGACCTGGGTCTATTTTCAGTCTTTGGCAGGTGGCAAGCCAATTTTTCCAGCACCATTTTCAGTACCTTTATTATAACATGAATGTGAAAATTCCTAGTTCTTAACATGAACAGATAACAAATAACCATACAGCAGTGGTGGCGAACTTATGGCAAATGTGTTGTTTTTCAATTAAGATAAATGATATTACTGTATGAGGTTTTTTTTTTTTTTTTTTTCTGAACTAAAGCCTCAGTATTCAGGTTCAGTTGCAGTCTTGGCACATTGCAATAAATAAGTGGGTTTGGGGTTGCTGTTTGAGCACTTGTCTCTAAAAGGTTTGCCATCACTGCTACTACCCCTTCAGCTCAATGTCCTCTCCTGTCTTCTTTCAACTAGGTTTAAGAAAGGAAAATATAGCATTAAAGTAAGTTCCATGGCAAGTTCTTTTGTAAAGGCTGTTAACAGAATATATCTATAAGTCTCATTCTGTTATTATTTACACAAATGGTATCTCCTTCATTTTTATAATACACAACATATGAATGAATGTATAAGACCTACTTGATTAGGTTGTACTGATACATTATGAGCCTTTGCATTGGTTATTTGTTTTTGTATTATTTATGTTAACTTTCTTGAGAAATAAAAACCTGATATCATTACAGTCACAAAATTAGATTTTAAATCTACATATGTACATTTGTATATAGGTAACAAGCAAACTTATAACTTTAATATCTACTTTTCTTTATTTCAGTTAAATACTGAAAAAGGAGATCTTTATAAATAATGAGATAATGTTCAGATATAGAAGAGGGTACATATGAATGACATACCTGGACCATGTATGGCTCACAGACCAGTGTAAGGTGGCTCAGAAGGGGAGAAATCCTAAAAGCCAAGCATCCACTGTTAGCAGTTAAAGAAAAGCTATCAAGCATCTAAAGTGTAGTGGGTCCTTGTAGACAGGAAACCAGAAGTGTGAGGTCCTGCAAAATAAACATATTTTTATCTCCATATATATAGATATGTAAGCATGAGGAGGCCAAAAAGATTCCTAGATATTGAGCCCATTTAAGTGAAAAGACTAGGATGAAAACTAACCTCTAGATTTAATTTTTGAGAAACCACCACACTGATTTCCACAGTGGTTGCACCAGTCTACACTTTCACCAAGATTGCAGAATTTTTCTCCACAGATCCACTGGCATTTAATATTGGTTGATTTGTTAATAATAGCCATTCTTTCTGGAGTGAGGTGGAATCTCAATGTTGTTTAAATTTGTATCTCTCAAATAATCACTGATCTCAAACATTTTTTCATGTTTTCATTTTCCATTTGTTCTTCTTCTGAGATGTGTCTGCATTTCAGATGCCTATTTTCGGAGAGGGTCTTTAATTGGGGGGAGCCTGATTTTTTTAATTCTTTGTATGTTCTAGATGTTAGTCCTTTGCCTGAAGAACAACTGGATAAACTTTTTAAAACTCTGCGTTGTTTTTTCATTCTATAGGTGATTTCCTTTACTCTGGAAAAGCTTTTTATTTTTTATTTTTTATTTTTTTTGGTTTTTCTCCGGTACCGGGAACCGAACTCACGACCTTGTGCTTGCCAGGCAGGCGCTTTTGCCGCTGAGCTAAATCCCCAGCCCCTGGAAAAGCTTTTTAATAAAAGGAAATCTCAGTTGTTCTTTGTATTATTTCCCATGCAGTCAATGTTCTGTTGATGAAGTCCTTGCTTATACCTCTGCCTTCAGGAGTTCTACCTATTCTCTCTTCCAACAGATTAAGTATTTAACATTTAAATAACATTTAAGCTTTAACATTTCACTATTTGATCCATTGGGATTTTAGTTTAGTGCATGGAGATATACATGGGTCTAGTTTTATTTCTTGGCATGTGGAAAGCCAGTTTTTAAAGCACCATTTAGCAACGAGGCTATCTTTCTTCCAGGAAATGAGTTTAGGTTCTTTGTCAGAGATAAGATTCTGGAGTGTATCTGAAGTTCTTCCTGCCTCTTCTTATTTCTTGCACTGATCCTCAGGTCTATTGCTTTTTTTTTTTCTTTTACCAGTATCATATTGTTTTTATCACAGTGGTTCTGAACTATAATTTCACATCAGGAATCATGGTGCCCCCTGTTTTTTGCCTGTGTTACAGAAATCCCTTTGTTAGTCTACATATCTTCTAGTTCTAAATGAATTCTAGAAATGTTTTTTTCTAGTTCTGTGATGTATGCTAATGATATTTTGATTGGGATTGCATTAAATATAACTTTTGGGAGTATGGGCATTTTTACTATGTTGATTCTCCCTACTCATGATCAAGGGCAATGTTTCCATTTTCTGATATCATTTTTGATCTCCTTTTCCAGAGTACTATAGTTTTCAATGTAGAGATCTTTTATTTCTTTTGATTCCTAAGTGTTGCAATTTTTTTTTATGTTATTGTGAGGGTGTTGTTTCCCTTATTTCTCCCTCAGTGAGTTTGTTATTTGTGTACAAGAATACTATTTATTTTTAAATGTTGACTTTTGTCAGCTATATGACTGAATTTCTTTATTAAATCTACAAGTATTTGGTGGAATTTTGGGGGTATTCTATTTAGAGTATATCATCTGCAAATAAAGATAATTTAATTTCTTCCTTTCCTATCTTTATTCCTTTATTTCTTTTTCTGTCTAATTGCTCTGCCCAATGTTTCCAGAATGATAATGAATAGGAGCAGTGATAGTGGACATCCTTGTCTTGCTCTTGATATTAAAGAGAAAGTTTGCAGTTTTTGAGCATTTCCTATGATGTTGACTGTTGGTTTGTCATAGATGGCTTTTATCATCTTGAGATAAAGACCATCTGTGGTTGATTTACTGTAACAGCAAAACTCAGGCTGTATTCCACAAGAGACCAAAGAACTCTATTTAGAACAAACTGAGTTCATTGAATTTAGACCCACTGAGCAACTATCTACTAATAATGCGGGAAACGTCAGCCTCTGCTAGTGATTCGGATCTTAAATAGGTTTTGGGTTTCCATGGTTACAAATTGAGATGTTACATTTGCTGATCCAGGTGGCCATATAGTTTTTCTCTCATCCTGTGGGACCCCGGGTCAGTTGCCAGTTGCTTGTCTAACCATGATAGATGCTTCTCCCATTATGTTCCATTTCCCCTTTTATAACCTATAGATTCCTTTAGTGTTACAGTGTTTACCTAGGGCCAGGAAAAGGGATGAAACTAGCTAGGCAGGGTCATGGAGGGTTATCTAGGCCTGGGTGTTCCTTATCTCAGGGAAACATTCCCGGGTAGAGTTTGAGCCCTTGCAATCTTCCAGGAGGCTTCCCAAGTCACAGCTTAGGCTTTTACTAAAACTACTTTATCTAAGCTAAGATTCACTGTCCCCTACATTACAACTGTTGGTCAACTTTTAACACGCAGCTGAACTTAATAAGTGTGATGCTGGGCATGAGAGGCCCACCTGAGGATTGTTGCCAGCAGCGTAAGAGGCAGAACTGGAGTAAAAGAAGCAGGCTGTTTGGAGCTGGTAGAAGCTGTTAGGAGCCTGTTGGAAGTGGAGAGAAACTGTAAGGAACTGCTGGTTTTCTTGGAGGAGCTCGTAATGCTGGCTTTACTGATTAATTCGGCTGTTTTAATCCTCCAAGGAGCTCAGGACCTTGTCACTGAGAATGGCTTCTGTTCACTTTGGGGGAGCTCTGGTTCTCACTTTAAGCATCACCTCCTCGCTCCAGAGGGAAAGATGGTGCACTGTTCAGTCTCCTGGAGAAGCTTAACGTGTTGGCTTTTTTGATAGGAACTCAGCTTTCCTGATCACTGGAGGAGCTAGGGACTTCACTGTTCCTGAGGACAGCTGTGGCACTTTTCAGAGGAGCTCTGGATCTTATTTGGAGCATCCTTTCCTGGCTCCAGTGTAGAACCCTCAGCCTGCTAGCACAGATCTTTCATCCCACTGGCCCAGAATTTCTAGGTTCCACCACTGATCTTTGGGTCTTTCCAGCACAGATCCACGAAATAGGCTTGCATGAGACACTGTCATGGGTTTTAGGCCTTCAGTTGGACTCATGGAAGGCATTGTTATGTGCTCTAGGTTTTCAGCTGAACGTATGCAGGACATTACCATAGGATCCAGATGCCCTCAGCTGGATTCTTTGGTCTTTAGTGTTTGGAAAGATTCCCTGCACTGTCTTGTATATGATTCTTTAGGTGACTATTATAAATAATCTTACAAAATGTGTCCGGTATTATATTGTTCACCTTGCAATAAGCCCCTAACTATGACCCCATCTATTCCACTTTTTTTCTGTAGGATTTTTATCATGAATGAGTGTTGCACTTTGTCAAATTTTTTTCTGCACCTATTGAGATGGTCATATGGTTTTTGTCCTTGGTTCTTTTAATATGGTGTGTTACATTTATTGATTTGCATAAGATAAACCATTCCTACATCACTTGGATGAGTCTTACTTAGTCATGGTATATAATCTTCTTGATGATTTCCTACTTTCTCTTTACCAGTATCTTGTTGAGGATTTTTGAATCTATGCTCATTACAGAGATTGGCCTGGAGTTCTCTTTTTTGATTGGATCAGTCTCCAATTTTGGTGTTTGGGTAATACTTGTTTCAGGGAATGACTTTGGGATTATTGTTTCCCTTTCTTTTTCATTAAAGAGTTTGACAATAGTGACTTTAGATCTTTTCTAAATTTCATGTAGAGTTCAACAGTGAATCCATCACAACCTAGGCTTTTCTTTGTTGGTAAATTTTTAATTACATTTTGAATTTCATTGACTGATATTGGGTTGTTTACAAGTTTCATACCTTCTTTATCCAGCATTGGTAATTCTTATGTATCTAAGAATCTGTCTATTTCTTTAATGTTTTCTATCTTGTTAGAATAAAGAATTTCAAAGTGGGTATTGATGATCTAGGTTTGCAGAGGATCCATTTTGATTTCACTTTTTTCATTTCTAATTGCATGAATTTGAGTCTTTCCTTTTATGATAAGAATAGCTAATGTTTATCAATTTTATTTACTCTTTCAAATAATCAACTCTTTGATTCATTATTTTTAAATTTTTTTAGTCTTGTTTTTTGGGTTTTTTTTTTTTTCCGGTACCAGGGATCGAACTCACGACCTTGCTCTTGCCGGGCAGGTGCTGTGCTGCTGAGCTAAATCCCCAGCCCCTGAATTTTTTAGTCTTAATTGTATTAATTTTTGCTCTGATCTTTATAATTTCCTCCCTTGCATCAGCTTTTGGATTGATTTTTTCTTCTTTTTTAGGAGTTTGAGGTTCAACATTAGGTTGCTTATTTGAGCTTGTTCTCTGTTTTCCTGATGTAAGAGTTCAAGCCTATTAATTTTCCTCTTAGAGTTGCCTTCATTGCATCCCATAACTGGTATGCTGTATCATACCAGTATCATTTAATTGTACAAAGTGTTTAATTTCTTCTTTAGTTTCATCTGTGACCCATCAGTTGTTCTGGAGGGTATTATTTAATTTCCATGTGTTTATGAAGTTTTTGTGGTTTCTTTTCTTTAGATTTCCAATTTCATTGCACTATGGTCTTACAATATGCTTGGGATAATATCACCTCTTTTGCATCTACTTAAGCATATTCTATGGACTAGTATGTGGTCTATTTCTGAGATGTTCCCATGCACTCCTGAGAAGAATGTATATTCTGATGTTTTGGGGTGGAATACTGTGTAGACATATACTAAGTCCATTTGTTCACAGGTTTGGTTCAGATCTGATATTTCTTTGTTGATTTTTTGTCTAGTTTTCCCATTACAGTTTTGTTAGTGCTTATTTGATTTTTTTTAGCTCTGTTAATGTTTGTTTTGTATGGGTGGGTGCCCCTGTATTTTGTGTATACATACATCTATATATATAGATATATAGATATATAATTGGTATCTCTTCATCTTGGAGTTTTCCCTTAACAAGTATGTAGCGTCCTACTTTATCTCTTTTGATCAGTCTTGGATGGAAGTTCACATTGTCTGAGAATAAGACAGTTATCTTGCCTTTTTCTGGGTTCTTATTCCATGGAATATTGTTTTCCATCCTTTGACTTTCAGTCTATGAACTTATTTTTGGGTTGAATATGTTTTTTGAGTGCAACATATATTTAGATCATGTTTCTTGATGCATTCTTTTTTAATTTTTTTTTTATTTTTAGAATAAAAGAACCAAAAAGATATAAACAAACATAAAGACATAAATAAAACAACAGAAAAACTGTAAGAACAATACAGAATTTCAGATAAGGTGAAAAGAAATTAAAATGGTTGTTGTACTACATACTGTTATCTTTATATTGCTTACTCAGGTAAACAAACATACATATATAAGCATGATCAAACAGTTAAATATCAACTGTTCCTTTCAGGAAAGCAATAGTAATTAATAGTACAATTATCCTGGACATCTTGTGTGTAAGTGTGTATGTGTGTGTGTGTGTGTATGGGTGTATATATATATATATATATATATATATATGTTTCTCCCTTCTTCTTTATTTTCTCCTTTCACTCATTCCAGTCATTCTTTCTTTTTGAGCAGTTTCTTTCCCTTTCTCACTATCTATTGTGCCTTTTAAATTTCATTTACTGTTTCAAGTTCATATACTAGGGAGACAATATGATGTTTACACATGTGATCTTATTTATTTCACATATGAGTATTGTCTCTAGTGGTGACCTTTTACCTATAAAAACCTCGAGTTTATCTTTCTTTATAGCTGAGTACTATTCCATTATTTAAAAAACTGCAGATTTTTTTATCCATCCCTCAGTTGACAGGCATTTGGGTTTTTTCCATGATTTAGCTATAACATATTGTGTTGCTATAAACATGGGTGCACATATATCATTGTGCTATGATGCTGTTAGTTCTTCTGGAAAAATACCCAGAAGGGGAATACCTGGTCTAAATGGAACCTCTAATCCTACTTTACTGAGGAATTTATAGACTGATTTCCCCAGTGGTTGCACCGGTCTACACTCCCACACAGAGTGTAGAAGGGTTCTTTTTTTCCCCACAGCCACTGCAGCCTTTGTTGTTGGTTGATTTCTTGATGATAGTCATAGATTATCTGTAGGGTTTTTGTCATGAATGAGTGTTTGACTTTTTCAAAGGCTTTTTCAGCATCTATTGAGATGATCATGTGGTTTTTGTCTTTGGTTCTATTAATATGATGTATTACATTTCATATATTGAACCATCACTGCATTCCTGGAATAAATCCCACTGGGTCATCATGCATGATTTTCTTAAGGATTTGCTGCACTCTGCTTGCTAGTATTTTATTGAGTATCTTTACCTCTATGTTCATTAGGGAGATTGGGCTGTAGCTATCTTTCTTGGCTGGCTCTTTCTCTGGCTTTGGTATTAGTATAATACTTGCTTCGAGATATGAGTTAGGGAGAATTTTTCCTTTTCTATTTCATTGAAAAGTTTGAGGAGTATTGGCATTAAATCTTCTATGATTTTCCTGTAGAATTCAGTTGTGAATCCATCAGGACCTGGGCTTTTTTTGTTGGTCAGTTTTTAATCATGTTTTCTATCTCATTAAATGATATTGCGTTATTCAGAAATTTTATATCTTCCTAATTTGGCTATGGAAATTCATACATATCTAGGAATCTGTCCATTTCTTCTGAGTTTTCTATCCTATAAGAGCAAAGATTTTCAAAGTAGTTATTGATGATCTTTTGACTTTCTGTAGGATCTGTAGTGATTTCACACTTTTCATTTCCTATTGCATGAATTTGAGGGTTTTTTTCTTTCCTTTTTTTGATAACGATTGCTAGGAGTTTATCAATTTGATTTATTCTTTCAAAGAACCAACTCTGATTCATTAATTTTTGTAGTGTTTTCTTCTTCTCAATTGCATTAGTTTCTGCCCTGATTTTTATGATTTTTTCCATTCTTTGCTTTGTGCTTGAATTGTTCTACTTTTTCTAAAAAGTCTGATGTACAGAATTAGGCTATTTATTTGTTCTCTTTCTGTTTTCATGATTTCTGAGTTCACTGCTATAAACTTACCCATGAGGACTGCTTTCAGTGCATCTCACAGGTTCCAGTAAGTTGTACTTTCATTTTGTTTATTTTTATCTTGATACATTCTTCCATTCTATTTCTTTTGAAAATTACATTGATGGTTATAGTTGATATGTATTGATTTGTCTTTGTCATATAATTTTCCTATTGATGATTCTCTGTCTTTCCCCTCTGTTCAATTACTTCCCCTGACTGTTGGCTTCTTTCTGTTGGTAATGTTGGAAGTATGGGCTTAGTTTTCACTTTCTCGAATATCATTCAGAGCTCTTCATATGGTTGATTTTGTTGTCATGAATTTCTGCACTTGTACTTTTTGTGGAAGTATTTTATTTCTCCATTAGTTCTGAAAAATAATTTTGCATGATACATCAATCTGGATTGAAAGTTATTTTCTTTCAATTTTTGAAATACTTCACTCCAAACTCTCCTAGACTTAAGGGCTTGTGTTGAGAAGTTTTCTGTGATTCTGGTAGGGTTACCTTTATAGGTGATCTGTTTCTTTTCTCTAACAGTTTTTAGTATTGTGTTCTTCTGCAGAATTCCTGAAATCTTGATTATTATATTCCTGGGGTAGATTTATTTTGGTCATGACTAAATGGAGTTCTATATGCCTCACTTAATCTGTGTTTCAAATTCTTTTTCCATGCTTGGGAAATTTTCTGCTATTACCTCTGCAGATAGTCTTTTTCTGTCATTTGTGTTGCCTCCTGCTGTTTCATTGATACCTATTAGTGTTAAATTGTTTTTCTTTGCATCATCCTGCACGTTTTACCCTGTTATTTCCTGGTTCCTTGTTATTTTTAAGAGATGTTTCCTTTCACAATCATTATCTGCAATGCTGTGTTTAAGGTCTGAAAGTCTATCTTCAACTTCATTCAAGTGGTTCTACGAGCCTTCAGTGGAAATTTTGATTTCCTGTATATCTCTTTGAATCTGTTTTATGTATTCTAATTGTTTCCTGTATTGTGTTTTGAAGGTTTACGTCATTTTTCTTTGCTCCTCTAACTTTCTTCCATGTCTTCTTTCGATGTGCTGAGCAATTCTTTCATTATTGTTGTCATTTTTTTTTAACCTGAGAGATTATTTCTGATGGAATTTCTTCTGTAGCCTGATGGAGTTGTTTCTTTACTTCAGTTGCTATCATTTCAGAAATTTCAGGTGTGTGAGTTCCAAGTTTTCCTATGTTGATGTGTCCTGGACATGTTCTGGGTGGGGTGGAATTCTGCAATTGCATTTTGCTCCTTCGTTACGTCATTTTCAATGTAGGAAGTGAAGTGCTGAGCTTCACCCTTGCCACGTGGCTCACTGAAGATCCCAAAGATCCCTGGGTTTTCTGCGTGTCAGGCTTTCCTCCTGATGGTGGCAGGAGGTGGAGCACTGAGTCCAGTCTCTCTCAGGCAGCTCATCGAGCATCCCTGGCTTTTCTAGGGGTAAACTTTGCCCTACAATGGAAGCAGGAGGCAGTGTGCCGGGTCTGGGCTCTCCCAGCATTGGACAGAGTGTACTCCACTGTCCTGGGCTCAGATGTGTCCCTTGACAGTGGTGGAAGATGTGGCCCCAAATAACCTTTTGACAAAGAGCAAACTTTGTATCTTGCAATCAAAGTCTTCTATGATAGCTTTACCATCAGAGCTTCTCAGAGTGGTTTATGCTCAGATGGCTGTATCTCCTCTCTTTCAGATGCTGTCTGTCTGTTGGTCCTGCTGGGACTATCCTGGTAGAGTAATTTCATCATGTGTGGAAGGAGAATTTAAGGCTGATAGGGGAAAAATCAGAGTGATAGCTGAAGAGAAATATAGAAGAAGCAGGGCTGAGAGAGTAAGGTTAATCACCCAAATATTGGAAAGCTGCAGAAGAGAGAGATGAGATGAGAGAGCTACAGATGAGAAAGAATGGAGGAGAAAGCAGAAGAATTTGAAGGCAAACCAGACAGACTAGAGACAGTGCTGATTCACCTGTAAATCTCAGGGAACACCAAAAGAGCAGTGAGGAATGAGAGAGATAGGACACAGAAAACAAACCAAACAATAAAAGTCAAACTTAAACACCACCTTCCTCAAAAAATAAAGTAAAATTAGAAAAAATATTTAAAAGATTTCTTCAGTGCCCTCAGTTTGGTGTTAGCTCCCTAGTCAAAGCTGGAATCTGTCCTGAGCTTTTCCACCAAGTCTGTATTGGGATTACTGCTGAGTGTGGGTTGATCTTGGACACACTGCTGACTCCTCTTACAGAAGTTGGTAATAAGGCCTGGGAATGCCCTTGTTCAGAGCTAGCTAAGGTCATTTGCCTGTTGGTCACTGGGTAGGTGGTGATGCCCTTGTCCAACCCAAGTCTGATTGCCTGCTTTCAATTCAGATTACAGGGTAGGGGGTCAGGGGATGCCCTTATCTTATCATCAGCCAAGGTCTCTTGCTTGCTTGAGCCTTTGGTAAAAGGACAGGGATGTGTGCTTGTCCTACCACGGCCAGGGGGCTGCTTCTAGTACTTTGCAGCTAGGGCTAAGGCCTGGCTTTTGGTGTTCACACAGTGCAGTCTGGTTTCCAACAGCTACATCTCAGCTGGGTTTCCCACAGTTTGTTGTCCAACTGCCTGCTGTCTATTGTGAGTGGACAGCCTTTTCCTATTTCCACTCCAAGATGGTGACACTGAAACTATCCTGGGATTTTCTATTCCTGGAATTTAGCCCAGAGCACTTTGAAATAAAATGGCAGTCCCACCCTGCATCTGCTACTCCCTGCAACTTGGTGCAGGTCACCACCACTCTGGTTCACTCACCAGCTGATGGCTGTGAGTGAACCACTCTGGAATGTGTCTCATGTTCTTACTGCTGCCTCTAACTACATAAGACCCTCCTGGTCTAGCTCAGGTCTCAGTTTCCAACTGCTGGTTCTGTGGAGCCTCTCCAGACAGTGTCCCATTGCCTGAGCACAAGAGGCCTTGCTCTGCCAGAGCAAATGGAGACTTATATCCACCTGTCTGTTGACAGGCATGTAGTCTGCTTCCAAGATTTAGCTAGTCTTAGTTGCAGTGCAATAAACATAGGTATGTATTTATATGATGTCTCTAACTCTTTCATAAAGCTACTCAGAAGAGAGATAGCTGGGTCAAGTGATATGTGTATTTTTAATTTTCTAAGTAATTTCCAAACCAATTCTGATAGTCATTTCACTAGTTCTAATTCCCACTAACAATGTAGATGGCTTCTTTTTCTCCACAACCCCATCAGCATTTTTTTAAATTCAAGATAGTCAAAATTCTTGATATACATAATACACCTTCAACCTCTAAAATGAGGAAACATATCTTCAGAAGACCAGATATCAACCAAACAGGAGATCAAAGAAAGACAAATTTAAGATCACTGACCAGAATAAAATATCCTGAATCTACACTGATAACTTTACATTGAAATGTAAGAGGTAAGATACAAAATGTATAGCACAGCTACATTAGTGGCTCCTATTTCAGCAATTAAAGTCAATAAACAGGTTTCTAGGATGATGAACCCTATACCATCTTACATTCTAACTTAACTAGGGAGGAAAAGGACAAAACAGTCCAGGAAGTTAGAATCATTGATACTCTGAACACATAATGAAACAACAAATTTGCAAGAATAACTGCTTTTTCTGAGGTAACTTAACTATTATTTTATTTATGAGCTCTCTGGTCCCATTTAACCTAAGCATACGGCTTCAGAATTGTCTTTTGTTAGTGCCTCTATTCTGTAAGAACATATAGAAGTAATCACATTCTCCTTTTTCTTCATATCCTTCCTGTTTCCACTTCTTCCTCTGTACAATAAATTGGATACCTCTTCC
The DNA here is from genome assembly GCF_000276665.1 of Chinchilla lanigera. Lineage (NCBI taxonomy): Eukaryota > Metazoa > Chordata > Mammalia > Rodentia > Chinchillidae > Chinchilla > Chinchilla lanigera. Next base: position 36,210 of record NW_004955535.1, on the reverse strand, counting down.
TATGTCTAACATATCACCATGGTTGGGCAATTCTGCTTCCTAGGTATCTCCTAAATTATTTCCTTTTAGTTAAGTTCCACTGCCCTAACACAAGTCCTTGTAATAATTACTTAGGCTTCTTATACCTATATTCCATCTATTTGTATCCCATACACCTCAAACATTTCCCATCATATTCACTCTCATTACACCTACAAGTTTTTTTGTTTGTTTTTTTGTTTTTGTTTTTTTTTTTTGGTTTTTCTCTGGTACCGGCAACTGAACTCACGACCTTGTGCTTGCCAGGCAGGCGCTTTGCCCCTGAGCTAAATCCCCAGCCCTACACCTACAAGTTTTATTGCTCTTAATTTGTAAATTGGGTCATTCATGCCCTCTCATGAGCATTAATTATTTGCATTAACCTGAATACAAAACATAACCATAGAATATAACATAAAAGTTAAGTATTTTCTGGCTTTGGTCTATCTGTTTAGCTAATCTCTGCATATTTTATACAAGATGAAATAAAACCTACTATTCTGTCTTTCAACTGTTAGCAGTTACTTTTCTCACTATTGAGAATCTTTTGTTTGTTTTTCACACACTTATGAAAACTCTTATTCATCCTTTAAAACAGAAGCATATGAATGACCTTCTCAGTAAGAACTGTTTTCTCTTTTCCCTAAAATTAAATTATCCTCCTCAGAACTCTTTATATGTGTACATATACTATCCCTGTGTAACTCAGTTTTGTTTTTGTATTTTAATGACATTTAGTTCTTTAAACTATTCCTATATTTGTAGGCGTGCCATCTAGTAGCATGCCTAAAGTTTAATAAACACTAAGTAGTTGACTTAAATTGGTCACTTTCAATGCCATTAATGATTTTTGAATCATTAATTTGATTTCTTGAATCAGGAGCAAAAATTCATGTTGAATTTTCATAGTTTTGCTAGTTGTGACTGAGGAAAGATGATCATCAATTTTAAAACAGAAATTCCTCTGTGAAGAAAATAGCTGCAGTCAGACATAACTTACAAACTCAGAAGTGTATAAAGCAGACTGGGTGGTCTAGGGGTTTTGATTTTACCCAAATACCAACTGAGATTTGATTTGGAGGGAAGTGATTGATTTTCTCTCTTAAGTTAAACTAGGTCTTGAACAAATATCAAAAGTATGATACGGACTTAGATTTTTCATTGTCACAACTATGAAGCAACCAACTTTCTATGTTCCTTAGAACAAATTCAGGGAAGCCTGCTGTGGGCCCTGAACCAAACAATGACTGTAAATATACATAACTCCTTAAACTTCCAGAGTGTGTACTGAGAGTGAATACATGCCCCATGCTTCAGTAGACATATCAAGACAGATTTCTCAATAAATTGTGGTTTTGTTTTTTAAATCAGAACGTAGGCACAATAGCCTGTATCTAAAAGATGTTTAAATATGAACATTTCATCATAAGGATGAATGAAGGCTAACATATAGTATCAGCTAAACACTTCTTGAAAAGTCAAGAGGATACATTAATGTCACCCCATACTAAACTTTTAAGAATTCATAGGAAAAATTACAAAATATTTAAAAATGCAAAAAACACAAGAAATACTTTTTTACCTCTTTATTGGTGAAGGTAACCATCTGTCATATGTAATTTAAGATTGAAATAAGAAAAGCAATGAAAAATATTTTCAATGACTACAAAGAGCTCTTTCCCTGGGTGAAACTCATTTGCAAAGACTACTTTGCTTTTAACCACATAAGAAAGGCTTACTTTTACAGTGTGCCTATCAGTTTTATTCTGTACAATGAGGAAAACTTTAGCATTCATAGAAATATGTACACTGAGAGTCAGGAGGCTTCTAAAAATACCCACCTAAGGCCATCATTTCTGGAAGTTCTAAAGCAATTAGTATAGGTTATTGAACCAAGAGTTTGTATTGATTGACCCTGTTGGAGTTTCCAATGCAGTAATTTCTCACAACACTTTGAGGAATTCAACCTCAAGGATGGCGATTTTTAGGGATTGCTTTTCACAGAATGCACATGAGTTTTTTTTCCAAATATCTTTCCCAAAATTTCCTGAGAGATACAACACATATGCTCTAATGTTGTTAGACCAACAGAGAAACTTTGAGTTATCCAGGAGCCTAAAAAGTTTATTGAATTTAGGCAAGGTCACAAGCCAGAAAAGTAATTGACTCTGAAGTGTGTTAGATAATTCAGTTATGGAGGTATCTAATCTTGAGGAAGGAAACAAAGAATTGTCATTTTCTTTTTGTAATCCACTATGCTAAAGACACCCTAGTAACCTACTTAAACTTGTTTAAATTGTTCTCATTAGAGTCGACCTAGACTTGTGGAATATCACTCGAACTCTATATGTGAACTGAGCTGCACTTTCATATGTGAATAGTAAAAGGCCCATTTCAATCACTATTTCTAAATTTATCTTAAAAGTAAAAGAAGGAAAACACATTAATAAACAGACATCCATTTACAAAATAGTAAAACAACAGTACAAACAATACAGAGTTACAAAGTGGTAGGAAATTAAAAATGCTTGTACTATTGATATCTTCAAAGTGGTTTCTCAGGAAAAAAATAGAGACATTCAATATTGATCAATCAAGCAATCATTCACTGTTTCTTTCAGTAAAGTAGTAGAAGACAGTAGTTAAACTATGTTAGCTATACTGTATATACATACATACAAAATTTTCCTTTCTTTCCCTTTTCTTTTCCCACATCCCAGTTGCCCTTTACCCTTGAGCATTTTCCTTTCATACCTCCTAGTTTTTATTTACTCTTCCAAGTTCTTACACTAGTGAGACAATATGTTGCTTACACATGTAAGTCTGATTTATTTCACTATTGAGAATGGTCTCTAGTTGTGACCATTTACCTATAGAAGCCTCGAGTTTATCTTTCTTTATAACTGAGTAATATTCCATTATATAAAAGTACCTTAAGTTTTTTATACAATGCTCAGTGGATGGATATTTGGGCTGCTTCCACTATTTAGCAATTACAAATTGCGCTGCTATGAACATAGGTATACATATATCGCTGTGATATGATGTTTTCAGACCTCCTGGGAAAATACCCAGAAGCCCCTAGACTTAATTTGCTGAGGAATCTCCATACTGATTTCCACAGTGGTTTCACCAGTCTACATTCCCACCAGCAGTGGAGAAGAGTTCCTATTTCTCCACAGCCTTGTCAGTATTTGTTACTGGTTGATTTCTTAATGATAGCCATTCTTACTGGGGTGAGATGGAATCTCAATGTTGTTTTAATTTTCATTTCTCGAATGACTAATGATGTTGAACATTTTCTCATGTATTTATTTGCCATTTGTATTTCTTTATCTGAGAAGTGTGTATTCATCTCAGCTGCCCATTTTTGGATTGGGTCTTTGAATTTGGGTGGGCTGATTTTTTTTTAATTCTTTATACTTTCTAGATAGAAGACCTTTGTCTGATGGACAGTTAGACAAAATTTTTTCCTAATTTGTAGGTTTTCTTTTTACTCTGCTGGTGATTTCTTATATGTGCAGAAACTTTTCAGTCAGATGAGATCCCAGTGTTTGAAGTATTTCATGTGTGGTTTGATTTTTGTTCATGAACTCTCTGCCTACCCATATTTCTTCAAGTTTTTTACCTACTTTTTCTTCCAATAGATTTAGTGTTTCTGTTTTAATATTGAGAACTGTGATCCATTTTGACTAGAGTTTGGTGCATGGGTGATAGACTTGGGTCTGTTTTCAGTGTTTGGCAGGTGGCAATCCAATTTTTCCAGCACCATTTATTGAAGAGGCTATTTTTCTTCCAGTGAGTTTGTTTGGCCCCTTTATCAAAGATTAGGTGGCTGAGTGTGTTTGTGGTTGTGTCTGTCTCTTTCCTTCTGTTCCATTGATCTTCTGGTCTGTTTTTTAGCCAGTACCATGTTGATTTTATCACAGTAGCTTTGTAGTATAATTTCACGTGAGGCTTTGTAATTCCACCTGACTTGTTCTTTTTGCCCAGGATTGCTTTTGCTATTCTTGGTCTCTTCTGGTTCCAGATCAATCTAAGGAATGTTTTCTCTAGATCTGTGAGGTATGCTAATGTAGCTTAATGGGAATTGCATTGAATCTGTACAACAATTTTGGAAGTATGACTATTTTCACAATATTCATTCTTTAAAATAGTTGAATCACTATTTTATTCCTATTTTCTCACAAGTTTCCAGAGCAGTATATGACTTTTCTGGCTTGAAAGAAATTCTTATAAATAGGAATCAGGACATAATTTGATTTCAGCATAATGACAATCTTCATTGTGATCCCATGAAATTTATGAATGCTTTGGAATTAGTCAAATGAATATATGATATTAACATTTACTGTTGTCATCATACTGACAAATTCTGTCTAGAAAGATAAATGTCATAATAGTGTTTAAATGTCAGATATTATTTTGTGGTTGATAAAACAATTACATTGATGTGTTTCACTTTGCTCCTAGCAGAAAAAAAAGAACATGATCATTTAAAATTTACTCACCACAGCATCCAGCTCATTAATGTAAGTATGACTTCCTCTTTCCTCAAATCACCATGACAAAGCCAAAGAGTGTCCAGAGAGTTTACTTACTATCAAATGATAATATTGCTGACATTCCTCCATTACTGGAGTAGAAAATAAGCTGGCCATTAACGCAGAGGTGACCACTGTCATTTGGTTACTCAGAGTGAGAACTGGTAGTCAGAGAACAACTGGGTGATTCAAAGAGTTTCATTGCTTTAAGGCTATTTTCCCTGTCATCACAGATGGGGCAAAATCCTTTCAAGGCCTATGATTTTTTTTTTCAAGTCCAGAGTCACTGAACTAAGCTCAATTTTGGGATATTCCACTCCAAAATTGACCCCAAAAGCCAAAGTTCCTGGTCCTTAAATAAATTCACACAACTCTTTCACCAGAGTGAAATTTTTTTCCATAGGTGAACTACAACATATTTCCCAATCCCCTTGTACTACCATCAAGACCTGTGAGGATAATGTCATACCAAATATATACTAAATATACCTTTACACACAAATTGACTTCATTAAGCCCATTTCTTTTCTTCTTGAATGCACAGGATTTCCTATTTTCCCATTAATATATTTTTGGCCATACGACTGGGTGCTGGCCAGTGTAGTATTAGGAAAAATAATGGTTGTCATTTGCTGTATGCAGTTCTACACATTTTCTCTTTACTGCTGCTTGTATGTTGATATTTAAAGTGAACTATAAATTAATATTTGAAAAACATAGAAGCTATACTATATGAAAGAGCACAAATCATGCATCACCAGGTATATGAGAACATCTTATCAGATATATATCCCATATTACATAAACAAGGAATGCATTTCATTATTTGAAAGTGATGAAATTTTAGTATTTTTCTTTTCCACATCTGTTGCTAAATTAATACATTGGCTTGTTTTACATCCAGTAGGATGTTTTACATCCAGTAGGTTTTGCTTTGATTAGGGGGAGTTATGCTCATGAATACTCATTTTATTATCTTTTAATTCTGTGAAAAAGGATTTAAGGTAGGACTGTTCTCCATGTAGACTTGGATCAACTCAGTTCTTCCCCTTTCTTGCTTGCAGTCTTTTAGGGCAAGTGTATATTACACTGAGAGTGCAATATCCTGAGTTCAGAAGGAATTTCCAGAAACAGTCCAGGCCTTATTTCTGTGCCAGGTAGGGAATATATGATCTTGTGTTAAAGAGGTACTAACTGAGACCCTGGATTTTCTTCCTCTCTTCTAGGAGCGGAATGTCCTTTGATGTTTTACTCAGTGTATCATATGGCCCCTGAGGTATATAACCCAGGTCAAATTGCAGTTCAGGGTCTCTCAGCCATAGTGCAAAGTGGGGCACATCTAGGGAAGCCACCAGTGAGTAAGGGAGCTTTCTTCAGTCTTGGAAGAGCAGCTCAAAATAAACGCAAGCGTTCCATCCATTGTTGTCTATCTGTAAGTAATAATCTCGCTTTTCCCATCTTGTGTATGTTCTGGCTGACTAGACACAAACATAGGTAACCAGTACATGGTGGATCTAAACAGTAGCTGGGCATAAGTTTGTGAACTCCTATTTCTAAGCCAACAAAATGATAACTTTTGCTATCTTCCTTGCAGTTGACTTTGGGATTGGTAGTTACAGACACTGCCTTGCATTTGGTATCTGAAATCTTTCACTCCAAGCAGTCTTTTTCTCATTTAGGAGAATTTGTCATAACATCTCAAGAATTCTTCAGGTTTTTCCAATCAATATATTGTCTGAGAAAAACAACTACCTATTACACTAATACATGCAAATCTGTTAAAAGTATTTACAAAAGTCATTGTTTTGTTTTAGCAAATGTCTTGTAATATTCAGATAATTTCATCAGAAAGATATCCTTTTAGAATTTAGGGCATTGAATAGGGCCTTTGCATTTAACATATGAGAACCACTAAAACCCACTGTTTTTTAGTTTATATCTTATGCTTACATAATCATAGAGTTTTAGTTGAAAACTATAATTCAATACAATATTATTTTTTAGGTTTTGTTAAATTCTAATTTGAAAAGTGATACCTGCATATATTTAAAACTAAATGTAATGTTTTCATATATATGTTCATTGTGAAATTATTTAGTATGACTAGTTAATATATCCATCACCTCATAGGCTTACCACTTTTTGTGCAATATCAAAAATTTATTCCTTCTCTCAAACTGAAATTTTGGGCCTTTTAACCAGTCGCTTTGTATTTTGCCTAGTTCCCACCACAACTTCTGCTAGTCACCATTCTATTATGTATCTCTACAACTTTAGTTTTTTAAATATTTCACATAAAAGTGAATATTTGGCTTTGTGTTCCTGAGAAGCTTCATGTAGCATAATGTCATCTATGTTCCTTCCTTTTAAAAGCTGAATCATATTTCATTGTCTATATATGCTATATTTTCTTTTTTGATTCATCTGTTGATGTGAACTCAGAGTTGTTATAATTTGTAGTTCTCTAATGGTCAGCAATTTTGAAATTTTTTCATATATTTATTGGCCATTTGTGCCTTTTGTTAAAAGACCTGTCTACTTATTTATGTTGCCCATTTTTTATTTTTTTATTTGGCGAGACTAATTATTTTGAGAAGTATTGCTGTTAGATCATCTGCAAAGGTCTTATACACTTGGGCAGTGAATTCTTGAGAACCAGGGCTTTACTTTGTTGGTAGTTTTTTAAATATTTCTTCAAATTCATTGACTAATACTAGATTAATTCTTTATATATTTTAAATATTAGTATTCTGTGTAAGGAATAGCTGTCAATGTTTTGCCATTTTTTAGGCTGTGTCTTCATTCTTTCTTCCTTCTTTTTCTTTGAAGAAGCTTTTTAACTTAATATTATTCCATTTGTTGATTCTTGGTATTATTATTTGTGAGACTGGGTTTCTGCAGAGAAAGTCTTTTCCTATGCCTATATCTTCAAGAGTTATACCTATTTTGCTTTCCAGCAGATTGTTTCTGTTTTAATATTTAATCCATTTTGAATTTATTTTACTACATTGTTAGAGATACAGCTTTAGGTTCAATGGGATGGCCAATTTTCCCATTTAACCATTTGGTAGAGGTTACCCTTCTTCCAGTGAAAAAATTTGACCCCCTTGTCAAAGATCAGGCAGCTAAATGTGCCTGGAGTTATTTCTGCATCCTCTGTTCTGTTCCAGTTGCCCACAAATCTGTTTTTTGCCAGTACCAAATGGTTTTGTTTTTCTTTTTTGATCACTGTAACTTTGTAGTATACCTTTAAGTCTGGGATTCTGAAGCCTCCTGCCTTCTACTTATTGCCCAGGACTGCTTTTGTATTCAAGTTCCCTTCTGGATCCATAAGAATTTTAAAACTTTTTTTTTCTAGTTTTCTGATGAGTACTATTAGTATTTTGATTGGGATTACATTCAATCTATATATCCATTTTGAAAGCATGAGCATTTTGATTATGTTGGTTTAGCCCATTCAGGAATAGAGAATATCTTTCAATTTTTTGATGTCCTCTTCAATCTCCTTTTTCAGAGTACTGTAGTTTTCATTGCAGAGCTTCTTCACTCCTTGTTTGATTCCTAAATATAATATTTTTTGTTATGCTATTGTGAATGACATTGTTCCCCTATATTTGTTATTGGAGAGTTTATTATTGGTGTACAGGAATGCTATGATTTTTGAGTGATGACATGTTATGCTATGATACTCAATTTCATAATTAATTCTAGGGGTCTTTTGACGAAAATTTTTGGGTCTTCTGTGTAGAGAATCATGTGATCTACAAATAATGCAATTTCCCTTCTTCCTTTCCTCTATGTATACCTTTTAGTTTTTTCTCTTGCCTGATTGGTCTGGCTCATATATCAAGAAGTATACTGAACAGGAGTGGTGATAGCTGATACTTCAATGTTGTTCCTGATTTTAGAGGGAAAGAATTTCATTTCTCCTATTTTAGCATGCTGTTGTCCATTTGTGGATTTTATCAGATTGAATTGAGGTCTTTCTATATCTGTTTCCTTCATAGTTTTTGACATGAATGAATGTTGCATTCTCTCAAAGTCCTTTACTGCACCTCATGAGGTGATTTTTTGCTCTTGCTTCTGTTTATGTGGTGTATTACACTTACTGATTTGCATATGTTGGAAAAATCCCAATATCCGTGGAATTAACCATAGATGCTTATAAAGTATCTTTTTGATTATTTGTTGCATTCTTGGTTACCAGTATCTTATTGAGGATATTTGTTTCTGTGTTCATTAAAGAGGTTAGTCTGTAGTTCTCTTTATTTCTTGAGTGCTTTTCTGGTTATAGATGGAGGGTAATGTTAATTTTCACATTCTACCTTCTGCTGCCATTATGAGACTGATCCTCAGTCCCAGGAAACCTAGAGAGCCTCAGTGAGCTGCCCAGAAAGTCTGAGACCCCATGCTTTGCCTCCTGCCACCATAGCAAGAATAACCCTCAGTCCAGGGAACCTTAAGGAACTTCAATGAGCTTCTGAAGAAGGGCCAAGACTCTACAGGTAAACCTCCTGCCCTCATTGCAACAATGACTCTGAGTCCCAGAAAACGTAGTGAGCTTTGAAAATGAAAAAAGGGAGGAGCAGAATGCAATTCAGACCACCACTCCACCCAGAACAAGTCTAGGAAAGGTCAACACAGAAGAACTTGGAAGTAACACACTTGAAATTTCTAAAATGATATCAACTGAAGTAAAGAAACAACTCCATCAGGTTTTAGAAGAAATCAAACCAGAAAAAATTTGTCTGGTAAAAAAAAGAAATGACAGCCATAATAAAAGAATTGCTCAGCATATCAAAAGAAGACATTGATAAATAAAATACAGGAGCACAGCCAGGCCATGTAAGAAGCAACTCCCAACCCAGATATATGTACCCTGCAAAACTATCATTCAAATTTAATGGAGAAATAAAATATTTCAATTACACAGAACAAATGAAGAAATTTATCATCACCAAACCAACCTCGCAAAGAGTATTAAAAATATTCTAGGAAGAGATAAAAGCGAACACAATTTCCAGAACAACAATAGAAAAGAACCAGCATGCAGAGCAGGTGATTAAACAGAGAGGAAAAGTAAAGAACCAATAGCAGGAAAATAATATGACAAAGATAAGCCAATATATATCAGTTATAAACATCAATGTAAATAGCCTCAATTCACCAGTCAAAAGAAGCAGACTGTAGAGTGGGTCAAGAAAGAAAATCCAACAATATGCTGTATGGAAGAAATATATTTAACTCAAAAGAAAAACCATAGACTTAAAGACAAAGGATGGAAAACAGTTCTCCTTGTGACAGGAACCTAGAAAAACTCAGGAGTAGTGATTCTGTTTGCAGACAATGTGAACTTCAAACGAAGAGTGATCAAAAGAGATAAAGAAGGTCACTACATATTGTTAGGGGAACACTTCAAAAGGAAGGGATAACAATCAGAAATACATATGAACCAAATATGGGAGCACCCAACTATATAAGACAAATCTTGGTAGATGTGAAAAACCAAATAATTACTAACACAGATATAATGGGGGTACTTAACACTGAATTGACACAAAGAGATAGATCAACTACATACAAAATCAGAAAAGAAATAAGAAAACTAAACCAAACTTGTGAACAAATGGACTTAGTAGACCTTTCCACAGTGTTCCACCAAACAACATCAGAATATACATTCTTCTCAGGTGAACATGGGACATTCTCTACAATAGACCACATACTAGTCCGTAAAAGATTCTTAAGTAAATGCAAAGAAATTGAAATTATCCAATGCATATAATCTGACAATAGTGAATAAAATTGGAAATTAATGACAAAACAAACCACAAGAACTACATAAACACATGGAAACTTAATAACAGACTACTGAACAACCAACAGGTCACAGATGAAATTAAGGAAGAAATTAAGCAATACTTATAATCAAATGAAAATGTAAATACAACTTACCAGGATGGCTAGGATGCAATGAAAGTAGGCCTCAATGAGAGATTTACAGTGGAGAACTCATACATCAGGAAACCAGAATGAAAACAAATAAAGAGCCTAACGCAATACCTTAAACTTCTAGAAATATAAGAGTATGTCAAGCTCAAAGCCAAAGAAGGGAGGAAATTATAAGATTAGGGAAGAAACTAAAGCAATTGAAATGAGGAAAATAATACAACGAATTAATGAATCAAGGAGTTTGTTCTTTGAAAGAATAAATAAAATTGATAAACCCCTAGACAACCTTATCAAAAAAGGAAAGAAAAAACTCAAATTCATGCAATAAGGAATAAGAAGGGTGAAATCACTACAGGTCTTATAGAAATTCAGAAGATCATCAATACCTACATCAAAATTCTTGACTCTAACAGGATCGAAAACACAGAAGAATTAGACAGATTCCTAGATATGTATGAATTGCCAAAGCTGAATGAAGTTATAAAAATTCTGAAAAATCCAATATTAGTTAATGAAATAGAAAACATGATTAAAAACTTACCAACAAAGCAAAGCTCAAGTCCTGATGGACCCACAGCTGAATTCTACAAGAAATTTGGGGAAGATTTAATGGCAATACTTTGCATACTCTTCAACAAAATGGAAAGGGAAGCAATTCTCCCCAATTCATTTCTGAATGCAAGTGTTACACAGATGCCAAAAGCAGAGAAAGACCTAACCAAAAAAGAGAACTACAGGCCAATATCTTTAATGAACATAGATGCAAAAATATTCAGTAAAATACTAGCAAAAAGAATGCAGAAAATCATCAAGAAGGTTATACACCATGACCAAATGAGATTTATCACAGGATGCACGGATGGTTCAATATTCCCAAATCAATAAATGTAATAAACATATTAACAGAGCCAAATACAAAAACCACATTATCATCTCAATAGACACAGAAAATGCTTTTGACAAACTCCAACTCTCATTCATGGTAAAAATCCTACAGAAAATCAGAATCGATGGTCTTTACCTTAATCTGACAAATGCCATCTATGAGAAACCAACAGCCAACATCATACTAAATTAATAAAAACTGAAAACATTCATTTTAAAATCAAGAAAAAGACAAATGTGGCCACCATCCTCACGCCTATTCAACATAGTTCTGGAAACATTAACCAGAGCAATTAGAAAAGAGGGAGAAATGAATAAAGATAGGAAAGGAAGAAGTAAAATTATCATTATTTGCAGATGACATGATACTCTACACGGGCAACCCCAAAAGTTCCACCAAAAGACTCCTAGAATTAATAAACAATTACAGTAGTATAACTGGCTACAAAGTCAACACTCAAAAATCAATAACATTCCTATACACAAACAACAAACACAATGAGAGAGAAATTAGGGAAAACAAACCTTTCATAATAGCATCCAAAAAACTGAAATATCTAGGAATCAATCTAACAAAAAAAGTAAAAGATCTATACAGTGTAAATTACAGTAATCTGAAAGAAGAGATTGAAGAGGATTTCAGAAAAGAGAAAGATACTCCTTGCTCATGGATGAGAAGGACCAACATTGTGAAAATCACCATAATCCCAAAATTTTTACAGATTCAGTGCAATTCAGATCAAAATACCATTAGTATACCTCACAGATCTAGAGAAAACATTTATAAAATTCATCTGGTGCCAGAGGGGACCGAGAATAGCAAAAGCTATCCTCGACAAGAAAGGAAAGGCAGGAGGCATCACAATCCCTGACTTGAAATTATACTACAAAACTACTGTGATAAAATCAGCATGGTACTGACAAAAAAAGACTTGAGGATCAATAGAACAGACTAGAAGATGCAGCCTCAACCACAAACACACTCAGCCACATTACCATTGACAAAGGGGACAAACCTGTTCATTAGAAGGAAGATAGCCTCTTTAAAAATAGTGCTGGAAAAACTGTCTCACCACATACTGAAGACTAAAACGAGACCCATGTCTATCAGCATGCACAAAACTAAAGTCAAAATGAATTAAAGATATAAATATTAAAACAGAAACACTAAATCTACTGGAAGAGAAAGTAGGTAAAAATCTTGAAGACATAGAGGTAGGCAGAGTGTTCATGGAATAAAATAACCCAAACTGGACAGGAAATCCTTCAAAGAATCAACAACTGAGATATCATCTTATTGAAAAGTTTTTGCATGTCAAACAAATCACCAGCAGAGTAAAGTGAAATCCTACAAATTGTGAAAAACTTTTAGCCAGCTGTCTCTTGGACAAAGGAATTCTGTGTCAGCTATTTCCCATTTGGATTTTTTTCCAGAAGAACTACAAAGGTCATATCACAGTGACATACATGCACTCATGTTTATAGCAGTGCAATTTATAGTAGCTAAATTGTGGAAACAGTACAAATTCCTAACAACTGTGGAATGGATCAAAAAGTTGTGGTATTTATATATTATGGAATACTATTCAGTTATGAAGAAATATAAACTCAAGTCTTTTATAGGTAAATGGATGCAACCAGAGGCCATACACACAAGTGAAATAAACCTAATTTACATGTGTAAACATCATATTGTCTCCCTAGTGTAAGAACCTTAGGAGCAAATAAAATCTGAAATTTACAATAGATATTGTGAAAGGTAATGGAAATGCTGAAAAGGAAAGAATGAGTAGGATGATGGAAAAGAGAAAAGAAAGAAACAAGGATGTGAAAAATTATGTATATATATGTACATAAGATAGTTAAGATAATTGTCTTACTAATTTCTATTGGTTTCTTGAAAGGAAAAGTTGATGTTTAATTGTTTGAGCAATCTTCCATGCCTATATCTGCTTATTTGAGTAACCAATTTGAAAATAACAATATGTAATACAGGAGCCATTGTTAATTTCCTACCACCTTGTTTGAAATTCTGTATCATTTTTATTTTTTTGTGTTGTTTTATTTATATCTTTGAATTGCAAATTTGTTTTTGTTCTTTTCTCTTCAAAATAGAAAAAGATGTGGTAGTTTTTTTCAATGGAGTATTACTCAGCTATAAAGAAACATAAACTCAAGACTATTATAGGTAAGTGGATGCAACTTGAAGCACTACTCATAAGTGAAATAAATAAGACCAGTATATGTAAATACCATGTTGTTTCCTTAGTATAAGTATCTGAAAGTGTAAATAAAATCTAAAAGGTACAATAGATATTATGAAAGAGAAAGTAACTGCTCAAAAGGAAAGAACAACTTGGATGAGGGAAAAGAGAAGAGAAAGAAAAAAGAAAGGGTATATATATATATATACATACATATGCATACACATACATACACATACATACACACACACACACACACACACAAGATAGCTTAGATAGATGTACTGCTAATTTCCATTGGTTTATTATAAGGAACAGTACATGTTTAATTGTTTGATCAGTCTCACATGCCTATATCCGGTTATCTGAGCAACTACTTTAAAGATAACAATATGTAATACAACAACTATTCTTAGTTTGCTATCACCTTGTTTTGAAATTCTATATCGTTTTAATGTTTTTGTGCTGTTTTGTTTATGTCTTTTTTGTTGTTTTGCTTTTGATCTTTTCTCTTTACAATAAAAAATTAAGAAAAAGAAATTTTACAAAAGAATTAAGAAAATAAACAAGGAATAAATAAGGAAAAAAGACAAAGGAAAATTTCCCAGACTCCAGTAATCCAGATAAAAGAAAGTGGAAAGGAATCACAACAGTTAAAAAAATTTTGTTTTTGAATGTGTGATTTCTTTCCAAGATCTGCAATTCTGCAATCTAGCAATTCTGAGTTTTCTTCACCCAGCCTTATAGTCTGTGGCAATGTCAAAATCAAAATATGTCCCTTCTCATGCAGGTAGATAGGGAGGGTGTTCAGACTCCAGATTTGTTCAGGTAGTAGGATGAGGATTTGAATACACAATTTGAAAACTTTCCACCTCAAAGCAACTGAACCCAGGCTTGGCTTCAGTCTTTGCAAAGGTGGAGCCTTTATTTTTTTGAACCTTAGATCAAACACTTAAGGGGGTATCTGTCTCCAGCCCATTCTCATTCTGCAGCTATATCTCATGACTGCCTCTCACCCAGTCACCTTGGGATGAAAACCTGCAACCATGAGATGAATATATCCCACAGTTATTTTAAGTCCTATATTCAAACATTTAGCACTCTCCTGGAATGGTGCCAAATCCTGCACTCTGTTCAGGTAAATGGCAAAGACTGGCACCTGCACTATTATCCCTCTGTGGCTACTTCATGTGGAAGGACCATCATGAAAGCAAAATCCCTTATTATTCCTGTGGATCACAGCCATCAAGGTCCAGTCCACCACTGGTCCAGTCCTCTACTGTTATTTCTCCCTGGAGCTCCATAGAGCTCCAAGAACTCACACTGCTTCAGGAAAGTCAGATGGAATTAAGTCCAGACTGTTTTATTCACTTCTCTGCATTGTGGGTAACTTCTTCAAATTCTCTGTAGCTTTTCATTTTGTCAGTTTCTGTATATTTTCTTGCAGTGATCTCAATCTCCTTGCACTCCTCTTCTTCCTCTTCCTCTCCTTCCTCTCCTTCCAGTTTCTCCCCTGCTTACTCCTCCTTCTTCTTACTCTGTTTCTCCTCCTCCTCCTCTTCTTCTTCTTTTCCTTTTCTTTTTCCTCTTCCTCTTCCTCTTTCCCAAGTTGTTACTATTTTCTAGTGTCTGGACTTTGAGTCTTGAAGAAGCTGATTTGCTGCCACTCACCACTCTGATGTTTTTACAAATCTCATAGTCACATTCTTAAAAAGCACTCAATTTTACCTCAATTACTCACCCAATGAAGACCTGAGGGAGTACAAAGAAGAAAAAAATTGGCCCAGCTGAGTACACTTTGAAATGTTAATATAGCAGTAAGTAGTATGACTATTAGCAAATGCTAGACATTACACCAAGGACCTAACCCATCATAGCACATTCATTCTTTTTGAGAACTGCCTAAAGAAAGTATTAATGCAATCTTTACATTAAAGATGAGAAATTCATAAAACTAGCTAATGTCAGGTATGGAAATGAAATCTGTCTTGGTTACTTTTTTCTCACTGCTGGGACAAAATACCTGACGCCCAAAATTAAGGAAGGAAAGGTTTATTTGGCTTACAGTTCGTGGAAGTTTTAATCCGTACGTGACAGGATTATAAGGCAGAGTGGCACATTGCAGAGAGCTGCATCTCAGGGCGGCAGCACACAGCTAGCCCGCAAGCACTCACCAGGGCGGAATGGGGGAGGAATGCCCCAAGCACTCTTTTCCAGTCCCTTACATATGCAAGCTATCCACTCCCGAGCTGGTGCAGCTCTCACACCCATATTCAAACTCTAATAGCGTGCCCCAGGGCCACAGGAGGCTTTAGGGGAACACACAGACATAAACCATAACAAAATCCAAATCTTCTGTCTCTAATATATGTGTTCTTAGCAAATAGAAGATACTGCAGAAGTTTGCAAGAAGATAGTTTGAACAGCTCTTATCTGATGTGAAAACAATATACCAAAACGGGCGAAGATGTTTAAGAGAACTAAGATTTTGCCTTTGCCACGGGGCATTAGGATAGAAGATTTAGACCTAATACTCAATTTGGAAACTCATAATTGAATATTTTATTATATGAACCAGCATTCAATTGAAATTTGGGCAAAGATATTATTTATTTTTTTAGCCTTATTGTTTTCATTTTATTAACTGAAAGGTATTTATTTTCTCATCTTTATTTTGAAATTTCCTTTTAGATACACTATTATTTTCCCATCTTTCCCATTGACCCTTACAAAATAATTTATTTCCAAGTTATTCTTTAAAACTATATGTATCTCAATTTATTTACTACTGTAAATTTAAGTCTAATCCATTGTTTAAGAAAGAAAGCTTAGATAATAGTTTTGAAAGTGAACAATAAATATGTGATGGATGAAGAAATAAAGCAGTTGCTTAACATATTGCCTTTGGTAAGTACCAAAAAATGTTTCCAAGTCTAAAGAGAAGATTACTCTTCAACGTAAGGAAATTAAATGTCTTATACTGCCTACAATGTGATCATATCCTGTAGCTCGTCACTTGTTTACAAGTGAAGCTAAACTTCAGTATGTGTTTGAGATTGGTTCTAAGACTATCCATGGATACCAAAATCTACAGATTCTTAAATCCTTTTTCAAAAAGCTGTGTAGTATTTGAAAATAGCCTGTACACATTCTCCCTCCATACACTTGTAAAGCATCCTTAGAATAGTTATCACTCCTAATACAGTGTAAACACTATACAAATAGTTCTTATATTGTAATGTTTAGTGAATACTAGCATGAAATATTTGTGTCTGTTTTGGACTGTTAAAATTACAAATTTCCTTACATTTGAATCTTCAAAATACAACTTGGGGATAACAAGGACTGAACAGAGTCATTAATGGCTCTTTTTCTGGCATTACTATATGTGTGTACATGCATATGTGTTTTCCAACAATAGTGATGATAGTACCAAGATGCAGACAGACATACACACAACTTCTTGTACTATTCAATTTATATCTGATTTTTATTTTAAAGAGAAAAGAACACAGCAAAATACCAAATACAAAGACATAAACAATACAACATAAAAACAATAAAAATGACACAAAATTTCAAAACATGGTGATAGAAAATTAACAGTGATTGTTGTATTACATATTGTTATCTTCAAAGTGGTTACTCAGATAACTAGATATAGGCATGTAAGATTGATCAAACAACGAAATATTAACTGCACATTTCAATAAACAAATAGAAATCAGTATTACAATTATCTTATACACACACACACACACATATTTTCTCTTCAATTTATATCTGATAAAGGTAGAAGAAACACAAAGATTTCTAATAACATATATTTCAATGTTTAAATGTAAATTTGAAATTAAAAGCATTAACATTGTTTTCAAATAGTGATTATGAAAATGTGCTTTTTAAAAGTTTAAGATTTAAATATATAAAAGGATTTATTTATATTTCTAGGATTATTAAAACTATGGAGCATAGCATAATTAAAACTTTTTAGAAGATAACATCAAAAGTATACTATATCCAAAATATAACATCATAATCTTTTATCATTACTTTTTGCATTACTGGAGTTTGAACACAAGGCCTTCACACCAAACTCCATCTTCATCCCTCCTTTTAACAGACAGAGTCTCATGAAGTTTCTCAAGCCAGACTTGAATTTATCATGCCTCAATATCCCAAAATTCAAGGATTACAGATGTGCATGACCGTTCCTGGATTACTATTGTTTTTGTTTTGGTTTTGGTTTTGGTTTTGGTTTTGGTTTTGGTTTTGGTTTTTCTCCGGTACCAGGAACCGAACTCACGACCTTGCGCTTGCCAGGCAGGCGCTTTTGCTGCTGAGCTAAATCCCCAGCCCCTACTATTGCTTTTGATGAGATGATTTGCAAAATATATGAGTATATAGAATACCACATGTGCACAGTATGGCTTGTATAGCCTTATATATATTATAATTGCTCAGAAAAACTTAAAGGGGTATCTGATAGTAGAATTTTTAAATATATATTTCTTCTGTTTGTTGGAAGTAATCCTCTGTGCATTTTAATAGAGTAGAACAAAGAATAAGTAGAAATCTTAACTAGAAGTGCAGCACCCTAAGTCTTACACAAATTAAAAAATCTGCTGAAGCCCAGGAGATGAATAAGCTCAGTTTGAGACTGGAAAATCCAATACAAGTAGAAACAGATGTGCATTCTTCAAACAGGTTGATTAACTTGGACCTTGAAAAAGATACACATATTAGATGTTAAATAGCAAATCAATGGATTAACACTCTGAAAGTAGGTCATGATTTCTAAATAATTCCACTGTTTTTTGAGAATATCATCATTGAAAGATCCTCTGAAGATGAAACAATTTCCACACAAGATATTTGGTACAAGTAATTGTTGAAAGCATTTCCTAACCTCCATTCTGACAGAAAATGACAATGATATTCTCCGATAGATAAATTCCCTAAGGTTGTGCAAAAGGTCTGGACACTTGAAGAAGAATAGACTACTACGATGGTAGCAGCACTGGCTATATTCCATGTCACTGTATAGAAAACAGATTCAAACAAAGCATAGATGGTGTCTTCTGCTTTTTGTGACAATAAAGATACAGTTAACTTTACCAGAGAAAAGAGGAATAACTTCCAGTGATAATAAAAGGAAAGAGAATAGTCATACACATTAATTCTCATTAATTTTCAAAAGTATGTGTATATTAAAACACCTTATTTTTTATTATAAATATTTATAATTTTTCTTTTTAAATTAAAGTAAATTTTAAAAGAAAAAGTAAAGGACATGCACTATAATCAAGCCAAACTGAGTTAGACATCTAATGCATTTTCCTTAATGCATCCATGTTGTCTTCATGTTTTAAGTGAGAGTGATAAGGCCCCTCCCACCACAGCTATGAGCATCAAGGTAAGAAGAAACTCAGGAAGACACAGAGATCAGCCCCTACCCTCATGGCTAACTACATCTAGGTGAAAAGCAGTTCAGGAATACACAGAGACCAGTTGGAAGGTCAGTCACATAGTAGGGCCCCCAGCCAGGCTGCACAGCATGGATAGGCAGGATCAGCTGTGTGAAACTGTCAGAAGCAACAGTAACAATAGGAACCAATAGCTGATAAGTTAGATAAACCAGTTTTGTGCTTGTGAACAAAGACAAAAAGAAGAAGATGGTTGGGACTCCCACTTTTCTCTCTTTTTTTTCTTTCTCTTTTTTCTTAACAGTTTTTTCTTTTCTAAATGGCTGGGGACAAATTGAGCCACAGAAAACTAATCCCATCCCCCAACACCTAGACAAAGTTCAGATCATCCCTTGCTTACACTATCATTCTTTCTCTGCCCTCTTCTCTAGTTTCCCAAATTTTGCATGATAATCTTTTGTCCTTCAGCATGGCTTCTACTTTCTTTTGAGTTATCTTTTTTCCACTTTCTTAAATTTCCTCACCACAAGTGAATCCCTTCTACCAAGGTGAAACGCTTTGCATACAAGCTTACAATTTACATTTGGTACAATAATATAATTGTAGATTTTGTTCCCATGATTAAAGATAAAAAATTAATAGTTATCATAGTTTGTCAGTGTTTTAACTGTGTTAGATGTTATTGTTATTGCTAATTATACTACTTTACTTAGGATGTCATATATGTTTTAATCAGTTAGTCTCAGTTCTATAATGATACTGGGAAATTCTGGGGTAATAACACCGTAGCATCAGAGGACCAAGGACTGAGCCAAAGAGATATCAACATCTCACTCCTAATTAACTGGAAAGGTAGGATCTTGGGACAGTCACAAAGCAAGAAACTTATACACACAGAAGAATTACCCAAAGAACAAACCTTACCTAGAGAAGAATTGATACTAGTGATATAGCCAGTTACTACAAAAAATCATCAGAATCAACACAGAAAATAAAATATAAACTTTTGAAATAGAAAATGACAAGACAGAGAAGCAAAATGTAGCCACAGAACTCCAGCTCACTCAAAATATATCCAGGAGACAATGAGATAGAAAAAAAATGTAAGACACACATCAGACATTGCTGAAATAATAGCAACAGAAGTAAAGAAACAAATCAATGAGGCTATAGAAGAAATCAGATCAGAAATAATCTCTCAGGTGAGAAAAGAAATGACAATATTTATGAAGGAATTGCTCACCAAATCTAGAGATAGATAAATAAATAGACAATGATAGGAAAAGGATGAAAACCATGAAAGATCAATGTAGGAAAGACATAGAATGCATAAAAAGGATTCAAACAGATATCCAGGCAATTAAAATGCCATTGAAAGCTGGGAGAACCATTTGAATAAAACTGAAGACAGACTTCAAGATATTGAAGAGGAAATCTTAGCTAGTGATCATGAAAGAAAAAACCTCTGGAAAATAGCAAATCATCAGGAGATAAAAATTCAACAGCTGAAAGACAATGCAAAAAAATTAATATGAGAATGATATATGTGAATGAGAAAACAAGAGTCAACAAAAATATCAGGAAAAGACTCTTTGTAGAAGTAATAGCATAAAATTTCCCAAGCATGGAAAAGAATCTGCCACACAAATAAATGAGGCATATAAAACTCCAATTAGCCATAACCAAAATAAATCTACACCAAGACATATAATGATCTAAATTGCAGAAATTCAGAACCACAGCAGAATATTAAAAGCTGTTAGAGCAAAGAAACAGATAATGGGGGCTGGGGATTTAGCTCAGCGGCAAAGTGCCTGCCTGGCAAGCGCAAGGTCATGAGTTCGGTTCCTGGTACCGGAGGAAAAAAAAAAAAAAAGAAACAGATAACTTATAAAGAAAAGCCCATCAGAATCATGGCAGACTTCTCAACACAAACCCTCAACTCAAGGAGAGCTTGGAGTGAAGTATTTCATATTATGAAAGAAAATAACTTCCAGCTCACATTGATGTACCTTGAAAAACTATAATTCAGAATCAAGGAGAAATAAAGTACTTACACAGCAAAGAATTCCTGAAGAAATTCTTCACTACAAAACCAAACTTACAAAGAGCACTGAAAGATATATTAGAAAGAGATAAAATGACCACAATTCCAAGGACAACAACAGAAAGAAACCACCAAGCAGGGCAAACAGTTAAAGAGAGAGGAAAAGCAGGGAATCAACAGCAAGAAAACAACATGACAAAGGTAAGCCAAAACTTATCAGTTATAACCATCAAAGTGTATGGCCTCAATTCACCAATCAAAAGAAAGAGACTTGAAGAATGGATTAAGAAACAAGATACACTATATGATTTCTTGGATTTTAGATTCCTTATCATTTTCAAGCTTACTAGTAAAGCACTAGCTATCACAAATAAAAGAAAAAAATAAGATCCAACAATATTCTGTTTACAAGAAACATATTTAACTCAAAAAGAAAGTCAAAGAATGAAAGTCAAAGGATGGAAAACAATAAATAGTACATGTGACAGAAACCAGGAAAAAGCAGGGCTAGTTTTTCTGTTTGCAGACAA
Organism: Chinchilla lanigera; assembly: GCF_000276665.1. Classification (NCBI taxonomy): domain Eukaryota; kingdom Metazoa; phylum Chordata; class Mammalia; order Rodentia; family Chinchillidae; genus Chinchilla; species Chinchilla lanigera. The sequence goes on along the minus strand of NW_004955535.1, from coordinate 14,604 downwards.
CATGAACTTCAAACCAGGATTGATCAAAGAGATAAAGAAGGACACTACATACTTGTTAGGGGAAAACTTCAAGAGGAAGATATAGCAATCACAAATATATATATATATATATATATATATATATATATATATATATATACACCAAGTTGGGGAGCATCCAACTATAGAAGACAAATAATAATTGATATAAAAAAACAAATAAGCAATAAGACAATTGTAGCTGGGGACCTTAAAACGGCATTGGCGCAAAAAGATAGATCAACTAGGCAAAATATGAGGAAAGAAATAATAGAACTGAATCATTTTGAACAAATGGACTTAGTAGATGTTCAGAGAGTGTTACAACCAACATCAGCATACGCATTCTTCTCAGCTGCACATAATAGCTCCTTAAAAAAAGGCACATACTAGCACATACAGCATACTTAAACAAATGCAAATTAATTTAAATTATTCCATGCATATTATCAGATCATAGTGCACAGAAATTGAAAATTAATGACAAAAGAAATGACAATAAACCCATAAAAAAATGAAAATTAAATAATATCCTCCCGAACAACTGTTTGGTCACAGATGAAATTAAAGAAAAAATTAAAAAATATCTACAATCAAAGGAAAATGCAAACACAACTTACTAGAACCTGAGAGATGCATTGAAACAGTCCTCAGAAGGAAATTTATAGCAGAGAATTCTCACATCAGGAAAACAGAATGTGTAAAAAGAAACAGCTTAATGTTACACCTCAAGCTTCTAGAAAAAGAAGAGCAAGTTGAGCCCAAGGGAGAAAACTGTAAAGATCAGAGTAGAAATTAATGCAATTCAGACTAAGAAAACCATACAAAGTATTAATGAAATAAAGAGTGAGTTCATTGAAAGAATAAATAAGTTTGGTAGATTCCTAGCCAAACTTATCAAAAAAGGAAATAAAAAATAAAAATTCTTGTGATAAAGAATGGTTGAAATCACTACAGATCCAGTGGAAATTCAGAATATCATCAATACTTACTTTGAAAAATTTTACTCATGAAGAAGTTCAACACAGAAAAAATGGACAGATTCCTAGAATTACATGAATTACCAAAGGTGAATTAAGAACTTATTTTTTAAAATGAAAAAAAAAAACCCTCACAACTGAGTCCATCTAAATTTCTACAAGAAATTTAGAGAAGATTTAATGGCAATCTTCTCAAAATATTTAATTAAATTGAAAAGGAAGGAATTCTCCCTGACTCATTCCTGGGGGCAAGTATTACCTTAATACCAACACCAGATAAAGAGCCAACCAAAAAAAAAGAAAAATACAGGCCATTCTCTCTAGTGAACATAGATACAAAAATCCTCAATTAGCAACCAGTATGTAGCAAATCATCATGAGGATTATATACCTAGACCAAGTGGGATTCATTCCAGAAATGCAGGGATGATTCAATATATGCAAATCAATAAATGTAATATACCATATCAATAGAGCCAAAGACAAAAATCACATGATCATTGCAATAGATGCAGAAAAAGCTTTTGATAAAGTTCAACACCCATTCATGATATAAAGCCCTACAGAAAATTGTAATAGTTGGACTTTATCTCACTCTTATAAAAACCATCTATGACAAACCAACAGGCAGCATCATGCTAAGTGGTCAAAAATGAAACCTTTCACTCCAAAATCAGGAACAAGGCAAGGATATCCACTGTCTCCACTCATTTTGAATAGAGGCTAGAAATGTTAGCCAGTGAAATTAGACAAGAGAGAAAAATAAAAGGAATAAGGATAGGAAAGGAAGTAAATTATGAATATTCACAGATGACAAGATACTCTACAGAGAAGTCCCCAAAATTCCACCAAAAGACTTTGAGATTTAATAATCAAATTCAGTAGCATAGCTGGATACAAAGTCAACATTCAAAAAGCAATAGCATTCTTGTACACGAGTAACAATCTCATGAGAGAGAAATAAGGAAAACCATACCCTTCACAATATCATCCAAACATGAAATACTTAGGAATCAGCCTAACAAGGGAAGTAAAATATCTAATCATTTAAAATTACAGTACCATGAAAAAGAGATAGAAGAGGATATCAGAAAATGGAATGGTACTCCTTGCCCAAGTATAGGAAGAGCCAACATAGTGGAAATGGACATATTACCAAAACTATTATACAGATTTAATGCAATCCTTCTGAAAATAAATAACATACATCACAGATCTAGGAAAAATATTTCTAAAATTCCTTTGGAACCAGAAGAGAGAATAGCAAAAGCAATCCTGGACAACAAAGGCAAGGTAAGAGGCATCACAATCCCTGAGTTGAAATTATACAATGAAAGGTACTGTGATAAAATTACCATGATACTGGCAAAACAAAAACAGACCTGAGTATCGATGGAAAAGATTAGAAGATTCAGAAACAACTGCAAACACACTCAGCCATCTTGCTTTTGACAAAGGGGCCAAACATGTTCACTGGAAGAAAGATTGCCTCTTTAATAAATGGTGCTGAAAAAACTGGCTTTCCACATGTTGAAGACTAAAACCAGTCCCATGTCTATCACCATGCACTAAGCTAAAGGCAGCTGGGTGGGCATGGTTGTGCATGCCTGTAATCCCAGCACTCGGGAGGCTGAGGCAGGATGATCATCATAAGTTCGAGACCAGCCTGGTCTACAAAGTGTGTGAAAGGCCAGCCTGAAAAGCATAGCGAGACCCTGACTCAAAAAGACAAAATAAAATAAAATAAAATAAAACGAAGCTAAAGGCAAAATGCATCAAAGATCTAAACATTAAAAGAGGCACACTAAATCTCCTTGATTAGAAAGCAGGTAGATTTGGTTGACCAGTATTGCATGTCTATATCTGTTTTCATGAGAAGCCACTTTGAAGATATCAATATGTAATACAACCACCATTGTTAATTCCCTACCACATTGTTTGTAACTCTGTATTGTCTGTATTGTGCTTGTGATATGTTGTAAAATGTTGTATGTCTGTTAATGCTTCCCTCCTTTTATCCTTAAAATAAAAAAAAAGCAGGTAGAAGTATCAAAGACGTAGGGATAAGCAGAGAGTTCATGAATTAAAGCAAACTGCATGGAAAATACTTCAAAGAATCAACAACTAGTATCTCGTCTTATTAAATTTTTTGGCACAACAAAAGAAATCACCAACAGAGCTGAAAGGAAACCCAAGAATTGAGAAAAAATTTTAGCCAGCTGTTTTTCAGACAAAGGACTTCTACCTAGAACATATAAAGAATTTAAAAATTCAGGACCCCAAATTCAAAGACTATCTAAAGTGGGCCTCTCAGATGAATACACACTTGAAGATATACAAATGGCAAATAAATGTATGAAAAAGTGTTCAATATCACTGGTCATTCCAGAAATCAAATTAAAACAACACTGATATTTCAACTCACCTTAGAAAAAAATGGCTATCATCAAGAAATCAACCAATAACAAATGCTAGTGGAGCTGTGTGGAAAAAGGAGCCCTTCTCCACTGTTTTTGAGAGTGTAGACTGGTATAACCACTGTGAAAATCAGTGCAGAGGTTCCCCAAAAGCTAGGGTTAGAGGTCTCATTCAACCCAGTTATTCCCCTTCTGTGTAGTTTCCAGAAGAATTAAAACCATTATTTCACAGCAATATATGTGCATCCATGTTTATAGCATCACAATTTGTAATAGTTAAATCTTTGAAACAACCCAAATGCCCATCAACAGAGGGATGGGTAAAAAAATGTGGTATTTTTATACAATGGTACTGGGAATCGAACTCATGACCTTGAGCTTGCCAGAAAGGTATAGTTCTTCTGAGGTATATCCTCAGCCATGATATTGTTTTTACAATGGAGTACTACTCAGTTATAAAGAAGGATAAATTCGAGGGTCTTATTGGTAAATGGATTCACTTAGAGTCCACAAGTGAAGTAAATCAGACTAACATGTGTAAACATTGTCTCATCTCCCCAGGGTAAAAAAGTGAAAGAATAAATAAGGTAAAAAATTTACAATAAGTATTATGAATGGGAAAGAAACTGCTCAAAAGGAAAGAACAACTGGGAAGGAAAAAAAGAAGGAAAAGAAATGAAAAAAAATTATATATATATATATATATATATATATACAAAAAAATAGCTAAGATAGTTATACTACTAATTTCTTTTAGTTCATTAAGGGAATGATTTGTGCTTATATTGTTTGATCAATCTTGCTTGCCTATATCTTGTAATCTGAGCATCTACTTTGAAGATAATAATATGCAATATATTAACCATTGCTAATTTCCTATTCTCTTGATTTTAAATTTTGTGTCATTGTTTTTATTGTTTTCTTCCTCTTTAATGTAAAAAAATAAAGTAATTTAGTGAGGGTGAAAATAGATACCCCATTAGGTATCTGTGAGTCTTAAATTAAGATTGCAATATTTGAAACATAAGCGTTATTAAGAAATTTAATTACTTCTCCTTTGCATACATTTATTCTAACATCCATGACACTGGATGCATAAATTTGCCTCTAATTTGTTCAAGACCCCAACCATGCATATTGCTTTTTTTCCCCCCCTTTTCTATTTTCCCTTTCATTTTCCCCCTTCTCTTTGTTTCAGCTCAATATCACCAATGGTACTTAAAAATGCAGACTCTGAGAACTTTTTTTCCTGGTACTTTACAGTCGTTTTATCCCCAGCTTAATATCCATTGAACTGCAACCGTTCACTTTTCTTGTAGCCTTTAGAACAGTGGATGCACCCTGAGATCTAAAGCACACAAACATCACTTCCAGTCTATGCTGTTGCCACTGGGTGGTGCTAAGAGTACACATTAGATGTGCTGTGTTTCAGTGACTACATCCTATTACCAAAGATAATCTGTAAACCATACAGTATTTAGTGTTTTTCCTACATGGCTGAAGAAGTTGAGGCTACTTCCTAATTAAGTGAAGCTATTTCTGAGTGCGATGTTAGTTATTTCTGAGTACTTTAGATTTAGCACAAATCAGCAAAGTGAAGAGATATGTTAGTATCCACATATACAAATAGAACTGGCTTATTCATCACATTTTATAATAAAGAAAGGAATGAGCTGAGGGCTATCCATCAGAACGGGCCTAGGAAGGAGAAATAAACAGAGAGACCACTGGAGGAACACAACCTGGATCACATTTCTGAGTTTACTGCCTGGATTTTAAGTAATTTAAAAAGCAATAAAAATGTTTTCTGTTATTAACTTTCTTAAGGAAGCTTCAATACCTGCATAGATGATGCTGAAGCAGGATCAGAGTAATAGAGTGTGCAAATAAGAAGCAGGAGGACATATACTAGACTTTAAAATAAATAATATCATAATTATACCTGGACAAATTTGGTTAAGATATCTTACTAAATTCTAAAATGAGGACATGGAAGTTAGTGTACAAAATTAACTTTAAAATCTCTCCTTTCCTGAACTATTTTATAATTTTTTAAATCAATTTCTTAATATATAAATCAAGCAATAAACATGGCAATGAAGGTAAGAAAACAAGAGAGTTACAAAAGTATTACTATTCTTACCTTCAATGTATTTGTAGTAGCTATAAACACACATAGGGCACCAATAAATTATGTGAAAGAGGCCCAACAACATTTGAAAATAGACAGAATTCATATTATGTAAATTAGCAATAAAATTTCTAGTAGTAGAAACATTACTCTGCTAATATTTGATTTACATGGGACCTGTAGTTCTTCACTGTTAAATTTCAAACAGGTTTATTAATTTTTGAGATAAGTTATAAATCTGTGCATTGTTACACTTTGCTGACTTCCAAAATTTCCTCCCTATGACTCTTTATTCCATTATGACACCACAGAAGAAAGTAAGGGCCAGCACTCAGGGTATCGTGAGCCAATATTTTTCTAATTTTTTTTTTTTATTTGTAAAGATAAAGAATGAAGACGCATTAACAAACAAACGGACATAAACCAAACAATACTTAAACAATACAAGCAATACAGAGTTTCAGACAAGGTGATAGGAAATTAACAATAGTTATTTTATTACATATAGTTATCTTCATTTTTTTTAAAATAAAAGAATGAAAACATTAACAAACACACATATACTTACAAAATAACACAAGAACAATAAAAGCAGTACTGAAATTCAGACAAGATGATAGGAAATTAACAATGGTTGCTGTATTCCATATTGATTTCTTCAGAGTGCATACCCAGAAAACAAATATAAACATGTAAGATAGGTAAAATAATTAATCATTACCTGTTCTTTTCCATAAAGTGGTAGAAGTCAGTAGTACAACTATGTTAGCTGTCCTGTTTAAACGTATAAACATAATTTTCCCCTTCTTTCTTTTCTCTTTTCCCTCATCCCAGTTGTTCTTTACTTTTGAGCATTTTCCTTTTGTTTCACAAAGTTTATCATACCTCCTTATTTTATTCACTCAGGTTCTTACACTAGTGAGGCAATACATTATTTATGCATGCGGGTCTGATTTATTTCACTTATGAATATGGTCTCCAGTTGTGACAATTTACCTATAAAAGCAGAGTTTATCTTCCTTTATAGCTAAGTAATATTGCATTATATAATAAATACCACAACTTTTTTATCCATTCCTCAGTGGATGGACATTTGGGTTGCTTTCATGATTTAGCTATTACAAGTTGTGCTGCGTGATATGATGTTTTCAGTCCTTCTGGGAAAATACCCAGGAAGGGAATAGTTGGATTGAATGATACATCTATACCTAGTTTCTGAGGAATCTCCGAACTGATTTTCACAGTGGTTTCAAGTGGTTTCTCCTGCAAGCAGTAGAGAAGAGTTTCTATTCCTCCACATCTGCACCAGCATTTGTTATTGGTTGATTTCCTAATGCTAGCCATTCCTATGGGGCTAAGGTGACATCTCAATGTTGTTTTAATTTGCATTTCTTGAATGATTAATGATGTTAAACATTTTCTCATGTATTTATTTGCCATTTGTATTTCTTATCTGAGAAGTGTATGTTCATCTCAGACGCCTATTTTGGATTGGGTCTTTGAATTTGGAGGGGTTGATTTTTTAATTCTTTATATGTTCTACATAGGACACCCTTGTCTGAGGGACATCCAGCTAAAACTTTTTCCAAGTTTATGGGTTTTCATTTTACTGTGCTGGTGATTTCTTTAGATATGCAGAAACTTTTCAGTAAGATGAGAACCCAGTTGTTCATTCTGTGAAGTGTTTCCCATATGGTTTGGTTTTTGTTCATGAACTCTCTGCCTACCCCTAGGTCTTCAAGATTTTTACCTACTTTCTCTTCCAATAGATACCCTGTTTCTCTTTTAATGTTGAGATCTGTGATCCATTTTAACTTGAGTTTGGTGCATGGTGATAGACCTGCATCTATTTTCAGTCTTTGGCAAGTGGAAAGCCAATTTTGCCATCACCTTTTATTAAAGAGGCTATTGTTCTTCCAGTGAGTATGTTTGGTACCTTTATCAAAGATTAGGTGACTGAGTGTATTTGCACTTGTCGCTGTTTTTTCCAGTCTGTTCCATTGATCCTCAGGTCTGTTTTTTAACCAGTACCATGTTGATTTTATTACAGTAGCTTTATACTATATTTTTGGGTGAGGGATTATGATTCCACCTGACTTGTCTTTGTTGCCCAGGATTTCTTTTGCTATTCTGGGTCTCTTCTGGTTCCAGATGAATTTGAGGCATGTTTTTTCTAGATCTGTAAGGTATGCCAATAGTATTTTAATGAGAATTGCATTGAATCTGTCCAACAATTTTGGTAGTATGGCCATTTTCACAATGTTGGTTCTTCCTATTCATGAAAAAGGAATATTTTTCCATTTACTGAAATGTTCTTCAATCTATTTTTGCAGAGTATTGCAGTTTTCATTCACTAGATCTCTTACTGCTTTTCTTAGATTGATTCCTACATACTTCATTTTCTTGGATGCTATTGTGAAAGTATGGTTTCCGTAATTTCTCTCTCAGTCTGTTTGTTGTTTGTGTTGCTGGGATGCAATGAAAGCAGTCCTCAGTGGAAAATTTATAGCGGTGAATTCACACATATGGAAAACAGAAAGGGAACAAATAAGTAGCCTAATGCTACATCTCAAACTTTTAGAAAAAAAGAACAAGTCAGGCCCAAAACACAAAAAAGGGAGGAGACTATAAAGATTAGGGCAGAAATTAATGCAATTGAGACAAAGAAAACCCTACAAAAAATAAATGAATCAAAGAGCCTGTCTTGGTTACTTTTCTCTCATTGCTGAGACAAAATACCCAATGCACAAAATGAAGGAAGGAAAGGTTTATTTAGCTTACAGTTTGTGGAGGTTGCAGTCCATACTGGGCTGGCTCCGAGGCAGAAGGTAGCAAAGTAACAAGAGTAAAGGGGTGGGGGGAATAGCAGCTGAAGGGAAAAGCAGCCAGAGCAAATGGGAGGAATGGCAGCAAGCAGCTCCTTTCCCTCCCTTACATTGTAAACAGGCTACCCCCACCTAAGGGGTCTGTAGCTCTCACATGAGCTCCATGCCCTCCTCTTCCACAGGCTCAGGATGTATACAAAGTAAGTGCCCTGGCTTCCTGCTGAGTCACTTAGCCAAACCTCTAGACTCCCCAAGTTGACACAATGTATCAACCATTACAGAGCCAGTTCGTTGAAAGAATAAACAAAATTGATAAACCCCTAGCCAACCTTATCAAGAAAAGGAAGGAAAGAACTCAGATTCATGCAATAAGGAAGGAAAACGATGAAATTACTACAGATTCCACACAAATTCAGAAGATCATTAATACCTACTTTGAAAATCTTTACTCCCATAGGATAGAAAACTCAGAAGAAATGGACAGATTCCTAGATATGTACGAATTACCAAGGTTGAGTTAAGAAGATATCAAATTCCTGAACTACCCAATATCAATTAATGAGATTGAAAATGTGATTAAAAACCTACCGACAAAGAAAAGCCCAGGCCCTGATGGATTCACAGCAGAATTTGACAAGAAATTCAGAGAAGATTTAATACCAACCCTCCTCAAACTCTTCAATGAAATTGAAAAGGAAGCAATTCTCCCTAACTCATTTCTGGAGGCAAGCATCATACTGATAGCAAAACCAGAGAAAGACCCAACCAAGAAAGAGAACTACAGACCAATCTCCTTAATGAATATAGATGCAAAGATACTCAATAAGATACTAGCAAATAGAATGCAGCAAATTATCAAGAAAATCATACATCACAACCACGTTGGATTCATTCCAGGAATGCAAGGTTGGTTCAATATTCACAAATCTATAAATGTTATACACCGTATCAATGGAGACAAAGGCAAAAACCACATGATCATCTCAATAGATGCAGAAAAAGCTTTTGACAAGGTCCAAAATGCATTTATGATAAAAACTCTACAGAAAACAGGAATAGATGGCCTCTACCTAAACCTGCTCAAAGCCATCGATGACAATCCAACAGCTAACATCATTCTCAATGGCCAAAAACTGAAAGGTTTTACTTTAAAATCAGGAACAAGACAAGGATGTCCACTGTCACCACTCTTGTTCAATATAGTTCTGGAACCACTAGCCAGAGCAATAAGACAGGAGAGAGAAATAAAAGGAACAAGGATAGGAAAGGAAGGAGTAAAACTATCACTATTTGCAGATGACATGATACTTTACATGGAAGACCCCAAAAACTCCATGAGAAGACTCCTTGAATTCATCAACAAATTCATCAGTGTAGCTGGATACAAAGTCAGCAACCAAAAATCGATAGCATTCCTACACACAAACAACAAACAGACTGAGAGAGCAATTAAGGAAACCATACCTTTCACAATAACATCCAAGAAATTGAAATATTTAGGAATCAATCTAACAAAGGAAGGAAAAGATCTCTTCAATGAAAACTACAGTACTCTGAAAAAAGAGATCAAAGAATATTTCCGTAAATGGAAAAATATTCCTTGGTCATGGATAGGAAGAACCCACATTGTGAAAATGGCCATACTCCCAAAACTGCTATACAGATTCAATGCAATTCCCATTCAACTATCATTATCATACCTCACTGATCTTGAGAAAATATGCCTTAAATTCATCTGGAATCAGAAGAGACCCAGAATAGCAAAAGAAATCCTGGGCAACAAGGACAAGTCAGGTGGAATCACAATCCCTGACCTAAAATTATACTATAAAGCTACTGTCATAAAATCAACCTGGTACTGGCTAAAAAACAGACCTGAAGATCCTTGGAACGACCAGAAGAAACAGACACAACCAAAAACACACTCACCCACCTAAACTTTGATAAAGGGGCAAACAAACTCACTGGAAGAACGATAACCTCTGCAGTAAATGGTGCTGAAAAACTTGACTTGTTACCTGCCAAACACTGAAAATAGACCCAAGTCTACCACCATGCACCAAATTCAAGTCAAAATGGTTCACAGATCTCAATATCAAAACCGAAACACTAAATCTATTGGAAGAGAAAGTAGGTAAAAATCTTGAAGACCTAGGGGTAGGCAGAGAGTTCATGAACAAAAACCAAATGACACGTGAAACACTTGAAAGAATCAACAACTGGGATCTCATCCTACTGAAAAGTTTCTGCACATCTAAAGTAATCACCAGCAAAGTAAAAAGAAAACCCACGAACTTGGAAAAAATTTTAGCTGACTGTTCCAGACAAAGGGCTTCTATTTAGAACATACAAAAAATTTAAAAATGTCAGCCCCTCCATATTCAAAGACCTAATCCAAAAATGGGCAGCTGAGATGAATACACACTTCTCAGATCATGAAATACAAATGGCAAATAAATACATGAGAAAATGTTCAACATCATTTGTCATTTGACAAATGCAAATTAACACAACATTGAGATTCCACCTTACCCCAGTAAGAATGGCTAGCATTAAGAAATCAACCAATAACAAATGCTAGCGAGGCTGTGGAGAAATAGCAACCCTTCTCCACTGCTGGTGGAAATGCATACTTGTGAAACCACTGTGGAAATCAGTTTGGAGATTCCTCAGAAAACTAGGCCTAGAGGTCCCATTCAACCCAGCTATCCCCCTGCTGGTTATTTTCCCAGAAGATCTAAAAACATCATATCACAGTGATATATGTGCACCTGTGTTCATAGGAGTGCAATTTGTAATTGCTAAAATGTGGGAGCAACCCAAATGCCCATCCACTGAGGATTCGATAAGAAAATTGCAGTACTTTTATACAATGGAATATTACTCAGCTATAAAGAAAGATAAACTCGAGGTTTTTATAGGTTTATGGTCACAACTAGAGACCATACTCATAAACCAAATAAATCAGACATACATGTGCAAACACCACATTGTTTCACTAGTGTTAAACCTGAAAGAGTTAATTTAAACTAGGAGGTATTATAGACATTGTGAAATGATAGGAAAACACTCAAGTGTAAAGGGAAATTGGGATGAGGGAAAACACAAGGGAAAGAAGGAGAAATTTTGTATGTATGTATATACAGGATAGTTAAAATAGTTGTTCTACTGTCTTGTACTTCTTTGCTGAAAGAAACTGTCATTGAGTCCTTGATTCACAATATTGCATCTCTCTATCTGTTTTCATGAGAATCCACTTTGAAGATATCAATATGCAATACAAGAAGCTTAGTTAATTTCCTACCACTTTGTAACTCTGTATTCTCTGCACTGTTCTTTTGCTCTGTCGTAAAAGGTTGTCTGTCTGTCAAAAAAACAAATTTTCATTCATCTGAAGGGAAACGCAGATGGAATAACGTACCTTATTTCTTTTCATTTCTTCACCCATTTCTCTCTCGTCTTCTCCAAATCTCTATATCTCACTCACCTTTAACAAAGATTCATGTCCTTGTCCATTATTTTCTTTCGAAATTTTTATTCTTTATTTTTCTCACATCACTGAAGTTCGTCAATATGTAGACTCTTATGCCTGATTGAATTCAATTCATACGATGGTGTCAAAGTGCATCTTTTCCGCGACAAGTGACTCTAGCATATCCTTCCTTGTTGTTCAGTGCTACGCTCTAACATATGTATAACGGACTTGCTTAGGAATCCCTGTGTTGATGGACATACAGGCAAAGTAAAGATTTAGATCCCACAAGTTGTACTGTGATAATGATACAGGGGCATGTACTGCAGTGATATGTCTTTAAATCCTTTGGAAATATAGCAGAAAGGCTGTAGAGGCTAAAATGGAATTTCTAGTTTTAACGTTTTGAGGATTTTACAACCTTTTTGAAGGCATCTCTGAATATTTACATGTTACTACTTTCTACGCTTCTGGAAGCCCACCTGTAACCTAACTTACTATAATGGGATTGGTGCTTCACCAGTATGAATGAAGCATAGGTACCATCATACCGATTAGCTTACTTTCCCATTTGAATGATGAATACTCTTTAGGGACTATTGGTGTTAAATATATTTTATCTATGCCATAAGTTTTAGAAAACTGCATAGAAAAACAGTTTTCCTCTTCCCATTCCCTGCTTTTTTCCATTGAACTTTTCCCTCAAATATTTAATTTTGCAGTGTTTCATAGAATTCTTTTCTTTTCTATACTTTTCATGAAGTTACATTTCCTTTTAGTTACTATGGGATGTGGAGGGAGAAGAGAAGGAACCAGCATGGAGAAAGCAAAGCAGAAAAGTCAGTAGAAGAAGAAGGAGATGAGGCACCTATTCATACGGAGAACGCAGGTAGAAGTTCGGTCATGGTAGGAGGTACGTTTAACTTCGGGCACAGTTCTCCCAGTGAATGAGTTTAAGAAAAGATTTGTGGAGGTTGAGCAGGGGATGCAAGGGGCGCGAAGTGAGAGGAGAGTTTGAGGGCATTTGGGTGGCTCTTGATAGCTCTGAAAACAAGTATGTTTCGTTTTGTTGGAATCGATTGAATCCTGTGAAAGCTTATGTCCACAGGAGTACAAACGGTGCTTTGGAAGTGAAAGCACAGCTCAAATTATTGTTCTCTTATGAATGATGTGTTTTCATTGGTACATATTTGCACTCTCTAAGGCACACCTGGATTGTGGAGTATTTCTCTATGTCCATACTGTCTTCTTTTTTTCTTCCTCCCATTGGCCTCCTGTCCCTCCTGTTCACTGAATCCCACGATTACCACCAAACGAAAAAGCTCTATTTCCCTGCGTTTCTGCCACTGTGATTCGAATCCCCTTGCTTTCTTTGCCTCCCTCCTCCCATTGTTGTTCCCCTTCCTTTGGATAAATAATGCGCCTACACCTGAAATCTCTTGTTCTAGTGCCGAGTTTGCAGCACGAAACAAGAAATCCTTTTCCATTCCTCCTAAGAGTGTGAACCAGGGCACACACTATGGAGATCAGCATGGCTCTCCTGGAAAAACAGCAAGCCACTCCCATGCATCCAGTGGGTCTCCTTGTAGGAAACTTCCTACGCCTTAAGAAAACCTGTGACAAGGAACGGACATGTGTATAGCAGCAATCTGGCCAATTTTAGAGGATGACATCTAGGAAAGAGCCAAACTATGTTCACGCACAGATATACCGATAGAGGAAAGTCCCATTTCTATGGAATGGAGTACTAGTAAAGTAGAAATCAGATAAACTTGAGAAAGTGGTAGGCAAATGAATGTAGCTTGAGACTATCTCGTTAAGTGAAATCAATAGGACACACATTTTCCTAGGACCGCATTTTTAAAAAAAAAAAAAAAAGACATCAGGAAATCAAGAGGTAAGGACATTCAGAGGAAAATGCCACGTGGGAGTCTTGCAGGACTTTGTATGTCCTAAGTGCTATGCAACACCTGCTACGTACTTTTGAAAAAACTTCTTTTGAGGCGTGCTGTGTTTTCTACCCTCAATTGCCATGCTGAACTCTACTTTGGGATCTTTGGGGCTCCCTATCCCTGATTTCCGAGATGACAGTTTTCAACCACTACACTCCTGTCATCTCCTCTCTCCTGTGCTGTTTGGTTTTATGGGTGTGCTGGTTTGGGTTTTTTGGTTTTTTATTTGAATACCCTGAGTCAAGCTGGGCCTCGAACTTTCCAGGCAAGGGTTGGGCTACAGAACACCATCCCAGACACCACCTCCTGCTTTGGAGTGAAATGGTATTGAAACACACGTTGGACAAGCTCACACTGTAGAATTAGGACACCTAGAGAATTGGTGTGAGCTGGTCCAGCATGAGGGGTGTGGCTAAAGCAGGGGAATGCCCGGTGGTGCAGTTGAAGGTGGGCTTAGGCTTTAAGTAGCTCACAATGTGGTATGAGGGCACCTAGGCAACGGGCCCTAGCACGTCCAGGTGGAGGGCTGGGCTTAAAAGTGGGGACTGCCCAGTGGTGCCGACGCAGGAGGTTTTGGGCTTGAATGAGCTCAGAATGTAGGGTGAGAACACGTAGGCAACCTGCCTGAGCACGAGGAGCGTGAGGGGTGGGGCTAAAGGTAGGGACTGCCCAGTGATGCCATAGACTTAGGCATTAGGCTTTAAGTACCTCACAATGCACTCTGGGGGCACCTAGACAACGGGAATGAGCGCATGGAACGTGAGGGGTGGGGCTAAACGTGGGGACTGCCCAGTGCTGCCGGCGTAGGA
>NW_004955534.1:3913493-3915155 GCF_000276665.1 Chinchilla lanigera | reverse complement strand
TGCTGGGGAATCCACGTGGGATATCCGAGGGTGGAGGCCCGGGAGGAGAGGCCGCCAGAGAGCGGATGGGCAAGCGTGGGAGCGCGGGGCGCTGCCCTTTCTTCCCACTAGTGTCTCGCTCCCGGCCCTGCGTGCTTGCCCGGCAGCCATGCCACAGGTGGCAGCTGTGTTCGCTGGTCCTTTCTGGAAACCCGTTAGGGGTTCCCTTCCCGGGCGGTCAGCGAGGCCCAGGCAGCAGATGCATGGTTTGCCAAGGTGAAGCCGCAGGTCCTGGAATGGCGCCCTAGGAGGCCGTGCGCTCTTGTCTGGGGATGCGGAGCGTTTACCTGCCGCAGTGCCTTGTTCCAGGAGCTCTGAGCGGTTCTAAGGGTAATCTTGCTTTACCCAAGTTGGAGGCGTAGCTGAGTCAGAGGAAGGGGTGACCTCTTCCAGATTGTGGAGCTTTCAGAGAGCCGCCAGCGTGTCCTCTGGTCCCTTTCCCAGCACTTGTATACTGGCATGCATATGGCTTTTCCAGTGCCTTCCTGTAGATTGAATTCTGAAGTTTTTGCAGGTTTTAGGTCTGCGTGTTAGTCCTTTTTGCTAATACGTGTAATCCAAAGTATTGAAATTTCGAAGACAATGGATTCAAGACTTTATTGTTGGTGTGTGTCGTTTTGCAATCCAGGTGTGTATGTAAATCTAAAAAGGACTTGGTCTTGAGCTCACTTTAAGGCTTTCCTTTCAATATGTGCTTCCTTGGTTAATGAATAAGTGTTGTAGTTTTTATTTTGCTTCAACCAGTAGTCTCATCACTCTTTTTTCTTTGCACGATCACCTTGAATTCGAGACCAGTTTCGAGTATATGGTGCATTTTAGGTCACTGTGTACTACAGGTTGAAACTTTGTCTCAAAAAAGGGGAAAAATTATATATGTGTTTATATATTTATATATGTATATATATATTTATTGTATGAGGAAATCGTCAATAGTGTAGATGCATCTGTTTGCATTGCTACCTCATCTCTTTAATAGATTTTGGTAAAAATGTGCTAAAATTCCCTCATTTTTTGTTTTGTAGCTTGCCTTCTGTTTTGTTAAAGCTGAGAAATAGAATTGGAAAGTGACCCAGTGTTTTTATCCATGTTAGGGGCTCCGCTACAGTCATGGCAGTAACTAGGTGAGTGTGGGCACAGTGAGAATCACAGAGGTCTCATCAGGTGGAAAGAAAGGTTGGATAATGCACTGACTCACGTCCAGGAACATCAGGGTGTCACTCTTCCTTTTTTGCCCCTTTTGAGGATTTATTGGTGAGAACTTGGGCCTAGTGGCTCCACATTGTCCCATAACTTGGTGAGCAGTTTTAATTTGACAGCCGTTCTACATGAAACCAGTTGTTTCATTCCTTCAAATATAAATGCATACATTTATGCATATACTCTTACATTCTTACTTTTATTTTTTTCACCAGATGGCTTTTTTCTAATTTTTTCTTCTTATTATTTTAAAAATAAAAGGAGGAAAACATTAACAGACAGACAACCTTTTACAAAATTGTGAAAGAACAGTACAGACAATACAGAGTTACAAACAAAGTGGTAGGAAATTAACAATGCTTCTTGTATTACATATTGATATCTTCAAAGTGGTTTCTCATGAAAACAGATAGAGACATGCAATAT
>NW_004955534.1:3911481-3912778 GCF_000276665.1 Chinchilla lanigera | reverse complement strand
AATGACTAATGATGTTGAACATTTTCTCATGTATTTATTTGCCATTTGTATCTCCTTATCTGAGAAGCATGTAGTCATCTCAGCTGCCCATTTTTGGACTGGATCTTTGAATTTGGGGAGGGCTCATGTTTTTTAATTCTTTATATGTTCTAGATAGAAGCCCTTTGTGTGAGGGACAGTCAGCTAAAATTTTTTCCAAGTTTGTGGGTTTTCTTTTTGCTCTGCTGGTGATTCCTTTAGATGTGCAGAAGCTTTTCCGTAGGATGAGATCTCAGTTGTTGATTCTCTCAAGTGTTTCATGTGCTATTTGGTTTTTGTTCATGAACTCTCTGCCTACCCCTGTTTTCAAGGTTTTTATCTATTTTCTCTTCCAATAGATTTAGTGTTTCTGTTTTAATATTGAGATCTGTGACCCATTTTGACTGGAGTTTGGTGCATGGTGATAGACTTGGGTCTATTTTCAGTCTTTGGCAGGTAGCAAGCCAATTTTTCCAGCATCATTTATTAAAGAGGCTCTCATTCTTCCAGTGAGTTTGTTTGGCCCCTTTATGAAAGATTAGGTGGCTGAGTGTGTGTCTTGCTTACTTTTCTCTCATTGCTCGGACAAAATACCTGACGCCCAAAATTAAGGAAGGAAAGGTTTATTTCTTTTACAGTTTGTGGAGGTTTCAGTACGTACTTGACAAGTTGCAAGGCAGAGTGGCACATGGCAGAGAGCTACAGCTCATGGCGTTCAAACACAGCAAAGCAACAAACACACACAAGGGAGGAAATAGCCAGAAGCACCCTCTTCCTCTCCCTTACATATGCAAACTATCCACTCCAGGGCGGGTGTAGCTCTCACACCCATAATAAAAAACGCGTGAGGCTTTTGGGGGACACCCAGATGCAAACCATAACATTCCACCCCCTGGTCCCCCAAAGTCATGCCCATCCCTTTATACAAACAGCATTTAGTCCATCTGCAAGAGTTGCCAATGTCCTGACAGTTTCACCATTGCTGAAGAATCCAAGTCCCAAGTCTCCCCCAAAATGTAAGGCAAACTCTCAGCTGTGAGCCCCTATAGAAATGAAAAGTTAAACACTTCCAACATTTAATGGCACAAAATAAGCTGTACCATTCCAAAAGGTACAAACAGGGGGACACAGAGCATTGGGACCAACGTTGCTAATGTTGCTAACGTTATGTCCTGTAATTCCACATGCAGCAGCTGAAGGAACTTGTGGCACATTGTGAGCTCCAAAGGGCTTGCATGAGTCCACCCCTGTGGCACTTCTGGTGGTTACAGCTTCCACG
>NW_004955534.1:3900341-3909129 GCF_000276665.1 Chinchilla lanigera | reverse complement strand
TTGATAATTTCCTGCATTCTATTTGCTAGTATCTTATTGAATATCTTTGCATCTTATTCATTAGGGAGATCGGTCTGTAGCTCTCTTTTTTGGTTGTGTCTTTCTCTGGTTTTGGTATCAGTATGATGCTTGCCTCCAGAAATGAGTTAGGGAGAATTGCTTCCTTTTCAATTTCATTGAAGATTTTGAGGCATGTTGATATTAAATCTTCTCTGAATTTCTTGTAAAATTCTGGTGTGAATCCATTAGGGCCTGGCCTTTTCTTTGTCGGTAGGTTTTTAATCACATTTTCAGTATCGTTAATTGATACTGGGTTGTTCAGGAATTTGATATCTTCTTGACTCAACCTTGATAATTTGTATATATCTAGGAATCTGTCCATTTTTTCTGAGTTTTCTATCCCATAGGAGTAAATATTTTCAAAGTAGGTATTAATGATCTTCTGAATTTCTGTGGAATCTGTAGTAATTTCACCTTTTTCATTCCTTATTGTGTGAATCTGAGTTCTTCTTTTTTTTGATAATGTTGGCTAGGGGTTTATCAATTTTATTTATTCTTTCAAAGAACCAACTCTTTGATTCATTTATTTCTAGTAGGGTTTTCTTTGTCTCAATTGCATTAATTTCTTTCCTAATCTTTATCATCTCCTCCCTTCTTTGGGCTTTGGGCCTGACTTGTTCTTCTTTTTCTAAAGTTTAAGATGCAGCATTAGGCTACTTATTTGTTCTCTTCCTGTTGTCCTTATTTGTGAATTCACCGCTATGAATTTCCCTCTGAGGACTGCTTTCATTGCTCCCATAGATTCCAGTAATTTGTATTTACATTTTCATTTGTTTGTAGGTGTGTTTTAATTTCCTCTTGAATTTCTTCTGTGACCCATTGGTTGTTCAGGAGGTTGTTGTTTAATTTGCAAGTGTTTATGCAGTTTTTGGAGTTCCTTTTGTCGTTAATTTCCAATTTCATTGCACTGTGGTCAGATAATGTGCCCGGAATAATTTCAATCTTTTGCGTTTCGGAAGATATGCTCTGTGGGCTAGGATGTGGTCTATTTTAGAGAAAGACCCATGTGAAGCTCAGAAAAATGTTTATTCTGATGATGTGGGTAGAACACTCTGTGTACATTTACTGGGTTCTTTTGTTAACAGCTTTGGTTGAGATATGTTATTTCCTTGCTGATTTTTTGTCCAGTGGACCTATCTGTTTGTGTCAATGGGGTGTTCAGGTCCCCTGTTATAATAGTGTTATTAATTATATGGGTTTTCATGCATGTTAAGAGTTCTCTGATATAATTTGGAGCTCTGATATTTGGTGCATACATGTTTATGATTGTTATCTCATCCTCTTGCAGTTTTCCCCTGACTAGTGTGTAGTGACCTTCTTTATCTCTTTTGATTGTTGTCGGTTTGAATTTTACATTGTCTTCAAACAGAATAGCTACACCTGCTTTTTTCTAGGTTTCTTTTGCATGGAGGATTGTTTTCCATCCTTTGACTTTTAGTCTATGGATTTCCTTTGGAGTGAAATGTGTTTCCTGTGTGCAGCATGTCGCTGTATTTTGTTTTTTAATCCACTCTACCAGTCTGTTTCTTTTGACTGGAGAATTGAGGCCATTTACATTTATAGTTATAGCCCATATGTATTGATTTATCATTGTCATGTTATTTACTTGGGTTGGTGTCCTACTTTTTCTACCTCTTTACTTCCTTGGTCTTCTTGACATTTCCTTTCTACTGTTGTTCTTGAAATTGTGGCCAGATTTGTCTCTGTCTAGAATATCTTTTAGTACTCTTTGTTATGCTGGCTTGGCACTCATGAAGGTCTTCAATTGTTGTTTGTTGTAAAAATATTTTATTTCTCCGTTGAATTTGGGGGACAGTTTTGCAGGGTACATCAGTCTTCGTTGGAAGCTGTTCTGTCTGAGGACCTGTAATACTTCACTCCAAGCTCTTCTCGATTGGATGGTTTGTGCTGAGAAATCTGCCGTGATTCTGATGGGCTTTCCTTTATAGGTAATCTTTTTCTTTTCTCTAGCAGCTTTTAATATTCTGTTCTTTTGCTGGTGATCTGGGAACTTGACTATTATATGTCTGGGTGTAGTTGTATTTTGGTTGTGGTTGGTTAGAGTTCTATATGCATTATTTACCTGTATATCAGATTCTGTTTCCTTAGTTGGGAAATTTTCTGCTATTATTTCTGCAAATATTCTTTTTATGTCAGTTGTGTTCCCTCCTGCTGTTTCATTGACTCCTATACGTCATACGTTATTCCTCTTTGCCTCATCTTGCAGCTGTTGAATTGACTTTTTCTGGATCCTTGTTGATTTACAAGATCCTTTCTTTCACGGTCACTAGCTGCCATACTGTCTTCAAAGTCTGAGATTCTTTCTTCAGCTTTATTCAAGTGGTTTTGGCAGGTTTCAATGGAGGCTTTGCTTTCCTGGAAGTGTCTTTGAATCTGTTTCATGCATTCTAAGTCCTGTCTATACTTTTCATTTAATGCTTCTGTCCATTGCCTTTGTTCTTCTATTTTTTTTATATGTCTCTTCTTCAGATTTTTTGAGCAGTTTCTTCATTGTTCTTGTCATTTCATTTTTTGCCTGAGAGATTATTTCTGATCTCATCTCTTCTATGGCCTTATGGAGTTGTTTCTTTACTTCCATTGCAATCATTTCAGCTAATTCAGGCATGTGTTTACCACGTTCTCCTATGTCGATGTCTCCTGGACTTGTTCTGAGTGGGAATGGAGTTCTCGGATTGTGTTTTAGTCCTTCCTTTTGTCATGTTTGCTACTGGATGCAGAAAGCTCAGTTTCCTCTTCAGTGGCTGCACAGCAAAGACCACTAGTGTCCCTAGTTTTCCTGTTCATCAGGTTTGCCATCAGTGACCCCTGAGTAGCTCTACTTAGTCTTGGGTTTTCTGGCAGTTGTTGATTTGTATCTAGTTATCCCAGGTCTCAGATGCTGGCATTGGTATCAACTGATGGCAGACTATCTGATCCAGAGTCCCCTTGCAGTCCAGGGCACATGCTCGGCCCAGACTCAGGTTGCACTGGTGTGACAATCCTGATCCAGTGGACCTATGTGCCCAGGCAGTTCAGGATACAGACAAAACCCAGACACAAACTGTAGGGTCGACAGTTTGTGAACCCCTGATTCTGTGTCTCCAGTCAGTTCTGGACACATACAGGAACTCGATGCAGGCCGGATGGGCAGCAATCACAGACTACCCATGCCTGCGACCCCCTGGGGGTTCTGGGCACAAGTAAAGCATAGACTTGAATCAGTGGACCAGCAACTCTTGGTGCACTTAGTCACTTGGTGCATGGCACATCCTGGGAGGGGCCACACACTCCCTCCAAGCTAGAGCAGTCCCTGGGGCTTCTGAGTGAGGACCTCCTGTCTGCTGTGGGTGCAGGGAGGGCAGAGTCAGAGTGTAATGGCGGCGGGGTCCTGGCTCACTTGCTCTGCCTCCAGGAATTAGATGGGAAAAACCTGGCTCTCTCTGCGAGTTTCAGCTGGGAACTATTGTGGTGGGAGTGGGTCACAGCCCACCCGGTTCTGCTTTTTAGTCAGTTCAGGACGTGCTCAGTAGCCAGACCTGGGCCACTCAAAGAGCAATCACAGACTGCCTGTGCCTGCAACCCCCTAGGGGGTCCGGGCGCAAGTAAAGCACCGACTCAAATTGCGGGACCAGCAACTCTTGGAGCACTCACTCACTAGGCACAAGGCACGTGCAGGGATGGCCCGCACGCAAACCCTGGTGAGAGCCATCCCCGGGGCTTCTGAGTGAGGAATTCCTGACTGGCACAGGTGCATGGAGGGCAGAGACTCCCAGATGGCTTTTTTCATACTCACTTTTATTTCTCTATGTGTAAATGCATGCTTATACATATTGCACTTTTTTATTTTCTCCTACAACCACCTTGGAGATGCCAAGATGCTGTGGTTAAAGAGTCTTTCCAGGGAAAGCTATAGCCCTTCACATTGCAGAGTGCCTATCTGCCCTCCACTCCTCCTCCTGACTCACGTTACTCTGAGAACCAGATGTAATTTTTCCTTATGTTTATCCTTTGAGAGTCCAGTGCTAATGAAAGCATATAGCAAATAGCAAATGTCTACTTTTGCCATTTTCTTTGACCTCACAAGATCATATATAGTAGACAGGTGCGTTTCACTGCTTTCATAAAACACATCCCTTGGTCTTTGCACATCTGTACCAAGTCAGCCTTCTTCTAATCTGCTTTTCTCCTCCAATTACTGCTCTGGGTTTCCATATCTTTTCCTGAGGCGCAGGAATATTGTGCATTTATAGTAGCCCAACCCTCTGGACAGTAGATATCTCTTCTACCTTCTCTCTCTCATTTTGTTTGTTTTTTGTTTAAATAAAACTGTGAGGATGCTTACAAGGACCTTGTTCAGAGTGAGGGCGTGTGTGTATTGTGGGTTTAGAGTGGTACCTGGGTTCATGAATGCTTTTGTCTGTGAACTATTTGGTTTGCAAATAGAAGTATTTGGCAAAATTTTATTATTTTTTTGAAACTCTGCATCATGTGATGAACATGACTGTCGTCATCTTTCCCACATGAACATGAACATGAACATGGGCCTCTTTTTCAGAATTGTGGAATGAATTAAGTTCCTGAACTGAGATGCCACTGTATATCTCCTTGTCCAGCACAGTTCAGGGGCCTGATAAACTGAGGAACAGGAATGATTGCCCCTCCCTAGAAAGTCAGTACAACCAGAGAGGAGATACCTGATTTCAATTCACCCATCCATGAGCCAGAGGAGCTGCTGGTAAGCCAAAAGTCTGGTTTTCCATTTCAGAATGGTAGGAGAAACAAGCTTGTGATGATATTCTGATATGTCTTCAGCTGTAGTCACACAAGGACAGAGATAAAGAGGGTTGTTCTTCAAGGTTTTATGCCAGGAGGGTGTGTATTGTTCCCATAGAAGTGGGATCTTATAGCAGTATTAGTATCTGCCTTCACCAAGTACCACTTTGTTACCATGTCTATTTGTTAAAACAGCCACAAGGCCAGGTATAATGGTGCTTGCCTGCAAC
This sequence comes from Chinchilla lanigera, assembly GCF_000276665.1. Lineage (NCBI taxonomy): Eukaryota > Metazoa > Chordata > Mammalia > Rodentia > Chinchillidae > Chinchilla > Chinchilla lanigera. The sequence goes on along the minus strand of NW_004955534.1, from coordinate 3,904,066 downwards.
CCCAGCTACTCTGGAGGCAGGAGAAACAACTTCAAGGCCAGTCTCAGCAACTAAAGGAGACCCTGTCTCTGAAAAATAGAAAGGACTGGGGATGTAGCTCAGGGTTTTCAATCCCTAGTACCATAAATAAAGCAAAATTTTAAAAAGAGTTGGGGATATAGCTCAGTGGGAGACCTTATGCTCAGTCCAGTATTGCAAAAAAGACTCAAGTTACATCCATGCAAATTCCAGAAGATAGATAGAGTTGATTTTCATGCTGTTTTTTCTTCAGAAATCACAGTTAACTAAAAGCTAATGTGGTAGCCTAAATGTACTCTCTAGGTTGACAGGGTGAGATATACCATGCCACCCCCACCTGTCTTGGTGCTGCTGAACACACAACCTAGGGCCTCATACATGCTTGCAAGTTGTCTTTCACTGAGCCATATCCCCAGCTCTTCTTTAAATTTTGAGACAGAGTCTTGCTAATTTGCCCAGGCTGGCCTTAAATTTGCAATCCTCCTGCCTCAATCTCTTGAGTAGCTGGGATTACAGGTACATGCCACCATACCTGACTCAGTGTCACCTTTTGACCATTCCTTTAATGATCCCACATGGAGTAAAGGATATTCTGATATCTCTTTGCACAACAAATAGTGCGCAGAAAGAAAGGAAACCAGTGTGATCCTCTGTTATTTCTAGGTACGCTTGTCACAGGGGACACTTTATGTCTCTTTCTTCTCCTTTCAAAGAAAGTCTACTTGATCCTATGCAAACAGCAGTGGTTGTGATAGTTCAGCACCAATTATTGAGGGAAAACTGCCAAGGTAGGTAGATTCCTGGCATTATGCAATCATATCTTCATTCATAGTTTTCAGGCATGTGTGATAGAGAAGTCCCTTGAGTGAAATCCCATTGATAAGATCTCATATAGAAACTCATAAACCATTGTCCAGGCAGTGTGTGTCCCTCTAAGGGGACTGTGATCAGTTCATGGAACTCAAGGCCAACATTCTGCAATCCAGAGGAGGGAGGAAAGAATTTGGGTCTATGACCAGTAAGGCCACTTGCCAGTGAAAGGACCATTAGGCTCCCCACATGACCCTGGGGAACAGGTGTTTGTGTCCCATATAAGAGAAACTATCTATGGGAAACTCAAGAACTCAGGTCTTATGAGACTTTGCCTTCTGTGTCAGTTTGGGGCTTATTATGCAAGGTGAAACAATAAAATACAGGACACATATTTTATATGATTATTTATAATAGTCACCCAAAGAATGATATATAAGAGAGTGCAGGAAATCTGTCCACATACTATAGACCAAGAATCCAGCCAAGGGCCTGGATCCCACAGTAATGTCCTGCATGAGTCCAGCTGAAGGCCTATAGCTCATAACAATTCCTCCCATGAGTCCACCTGGTGGCCCAGAGCCCATGACAACATCTCATGCAGGCCTGTTTCATAGATCTATGCTTGGAAGACCCAAAGGTCAATGGTGAAATCTAGGAAGTCTGTGCCAGTGGGATGAAGGATCTGTGCTAGCAGGCTGAGGGATCTGCACTGGAGCCAGGAAGCAACGTTCAGAAGAATCAGAGCTCCCTTGAAAAGTACCACAGCCATCCTCAGCAACAGTGAGGTTCTGAACTCCTCCAGTGATCAAGATGGCAGGGGAAGCCAACGCAGCAAGCTTCTCTAGGACACCGGCAGTGCACCATCTTCCCCTGCAGAGCCAGGCAGCAAGGCTCAAAATGAGTACCAGAGCTTCCCCAAAGTGAACCAAAGCCATTCTCAGTACCAACAAGGTCCCGAGCTCCTCGGAAGATGAAAACAGCCAAGTTCATCAGGAAAGCCAGCATGACGAGCTCCTCCAAAACAACCAACAGCTCCTTACAGCTTTTACCAGCTCCCAACAGCCTCTCTCAGCTCCTAACAGCCTAATTTCTCCTTCTTGAGTTCTGCCTCTTATGCTGCTGGCAACAATCCTCACGTGGGCCTCCCACACCCAGCATCATGCTTACTCAGTTCAGCTAGAGGGTATAAGTTGACTACCATTTATCAATCCACTACTCCTTCCTGGCACTGACAGTAGCCCTCTTGCCACTATGGCAGTTCCACCTGTCAGATCATGGCTGCTTTTGGCCCAGCTCCCTGCACTGTGCCCCTTCACTAGGCTGATCAGGGCTGGGAGCTTACTGTTGTTGTAATATTAAAAAGATGCTTGTGTGGAAGAGGGGGGATATCCACTCATTCACACAGCCTAATGCCAGTCTCTCCATGTCCAACTCTTGATATACCAAGGAACCTGAAGAGCCGTAGTGTCTGAAAGTGTCATTCCTTTCCAGTATAGTACATGAGTCCTCACAAGTGCACATACATATCAAGCGTTTTCTACTGTGAGCCCTCTGGTGAGGTTTGAGTGATTGATCCTGGCCAGGTGTGAGGAGGACAGGTACCTTGGACATGCCACCTGGCTCCCCTTCCAACTGGCCTAAGTGTGGGGCCAACATTATTTGAAGACCAAGAGATAGCCACGGGAGAGGAGCTGTGTGCCTAGGCCCCAGGGTCTTGGAGTGGCAATTCCCCCTGTCGTCACCCCACTCCCAGTGACCCTGGGCCCTGCCCTTTGCTTCTGGCAGCTGAAACTTCAGGTTGAAGCTGACCCTTCAATGATCCTGAGAATGCCAAGTCAGAAGGTTCCTTGGTGGGCAATAGATGAGTTTTGTTCTAATTCTGTGCCCAGATTCAAGGTACTTCCTGCTGTTAACAAAAATTCACTAGGAAAAAGCTTATGATTAAAAGAGGGCTTTTAAAATTGTTTTTTATTATCTTTAACATAAATTATTTAAAAAGAGGGGTTTTATTTTTTAAAAGAAAACAGTTTGCAAACTGGAAGAGGCACCCTTAGATAGAAAGGAAAATGTACTTGGAAGGAATAAAGGTAGGGACTAGCTTATATGGTTGAAGTTCCCACCCAGGTACCCAGTCTAGTTTGCTTATGCAAATGAAGGATGCATGTGTGCTCAATCCTGATTGGTTTATTTTACATAAATAAGGACTGCAACCATGCCCTTTCCTGATTGGTTGACATTTACATATTACTGAAGATGTAGTTCATTGGTTAAATTCAGAGGCTGTTTATCTTTGTAGTCTGGAGTAGAACATGCCCAGACAAGGGCCACGAGGTTTAGTTGTAGTTCTTCCAGGAACACTAAATACTATATGACCCCACAATCAACAAATGGCTGCCAGGCTCCATTCTTAACTATAGGCCCAGTTAGCTGCTTGGGACCCTTCTCGAGAGATTCAGCTGTCCTTAAAGTTCACACCATGGTTTTTCCCACCCTCTGGTGGTAAAGATACCTCTGTGATTGGGTATGTTCAGGTGCTTTCTTAGAGTCACTTGGTAGGGAACTATTTCTTCTGATCCTGTGGAGGAAGCCTATAACCACTCTGTGGGGAAGAAGCTTTGCGAGATGGAGGACCAGGTGGAAGAACTGGTAGTCACCAGATTTCAGGATTCACCCAGATCTACACTGGTTGGTGCTTGTTTTCAGTAGAAATTGGTGAAGGAGGATAAGGAAAAGAAGATTCGGGGGAGGAATACTGGCATGTTGGCATTTCTGGAGCAGTCCTGCCATCAAGAGAATAATCTTAGGGGCTGGGGATTTAGCTCAGCGGCAAAGCGCCTGCCTGGCAAGCGCAAGGTCGTGAGTTCGGTTCCCGGTACCAGAGAAAAACCAAAAAA
>NW_004955534.1:3887973-3900241 GCF_000276665.1 Chinchilla lanigera | reverse complement strand
GCTGGGGATTTAGCTCAGCGGCAAAGCGCCTGCCTGGCAAGCGCAAGGTCGTGAGTTCGGTTCCCGGTACCAGAGAAAAACCAAAAAAAAAAAAAAAGAGAATAATCTTTGCCAGCCTTGACACTTAAGACTACCATCCAGAGAATAGGCCCTGTAGCATGGAGGAACAGATGAGAGACCTGGTAGCACCCATATTTTAGGTTTCAGCCAAGATAAACACTGGTGCTTTTTTCAATAGAAAATGCCATAGGGAGACCATAAAGGGAGGAACAAGGAGGGTATGTTATCATTTTTAGTGCAACGTTGCCATCAGGAGAACTTTTTGTTCACTTCCAAACTTACTTCCCTGTGGCAGCCTCCTGGGGAGTGTTAGGATGGAGGAAAGCCATGGTCCCAGGCGTAACAAAAGAAATGGTCCCAGGCCACCCTCTGCATGAGTGGCCCAAGCAGAAGCTCCTGTTGAGGAGTCCAGTAATGGGGCTGTGGGGATATTGTCTCATGCCCATTGGCAAGCAAAGACATCTCCCTCAGTTTCTGAATAGGCTCTTAAGAAGAGCCTATTCACCATGTTTTGGGTTCTACCCCCTAGTTGCAGCCATTGCTTGGCCCGTTATCTTTTCTCACTTTCCCCACAGCTCCTGGAACCTAAGGACAATGAGCACAAATGGCTCTTGGCTTCCATTACTGCTGGCTGTCCAGCTTACAGACCAAAGCTTGTATAGTGAGCTAGGAATCAAGAAAGGTTCAGAATATTACATGTTATATACATGTTTCAATTATTGTAGCATTCTACATGAGAATATCCAAATATTGCATCTCAAAAATAATAATAAAAAGCAACAAGGCTCAGAGTTTGCAGCACAGTGGTACAGCCTGTCATATTCAAGGGCCTCTGTTCTATCCTCAGTACCTAAATAAATAAATGAAGAGAGGTGCTGTGTGGAGTGATTCAAAATATGTCACAAAGCCTCCAAATATGCCTACAACATACCTGAATTTCCCTAATTTGTTGGATTACACAGTGACTGTCCAAGAAGTATTTTTATTTTTTTATTTTAAAAAGAACAAAAACGAAATGACAAAAACAAAACAGCACAAAAACTATAAAAACAATACAGAATTTTCAAACAAGATAATAGGAAATCAACAATGGTTGTTGTATTACTTGTTGTTATCTTCACAATAGTTTCTCAGATCCAAGAGGTATTTTATTAATATTAAATAGCAATTGTCCTGAAAAAGGACAATGATGAAGTCACTATTGAGTTCAGAAGTGCCCACTCCATTCCTCTCTGAGCACCCAGAACCAGCACCCTTTCTTCGCATCTCTCCAAGGTCCAAATCTATCAGGCATGTTTACCAATGCCAGGAATGAGATGTGTATTCCTGGACACACAACCCTTCCTTGGAGACCCAACTCTGCCAATGTTCAGTTCTCTTAGACTCTCTGTGAGGAATGTAAATGTGTAAGGGAAAACACCAAAAGGAACAGATGTATCTGTGTACTCATTGCTACTTCATCTTTCTTATGAGTTTTAAGTCTGAATATTGTGTTTACCACTCCACAGTATTCAGGGCACACTTGTAGATATTGTATGAATTGAATTCATATGGATAGAATGGTTGCTTGCATAGAGAATTTAATTGATAGCTTAAGGTAGAATAAGTACCTGTGTTTCCCCACTTATTCTTATGCTATTGTCTACCTTCTGTCCTTAGGGGAGCCAATAGAGAGCCCAGCAGCAGCCTTATCCTGCTGAGGAGCAGCATCATAAGAGGGAGAAGAACATTGTGAGGGCAGCAGGAATTTGTGGGGCCCATATCAGGTCAGAATAAAAGGAGGTGATATCCTGAATCATCCCCAGGGGTCTCAAGTAGATGCTTCAATTTTGTTCCTCAGCTTTGGGGGGGTTCATAAGTTAAGAGTATGGCCCAGTGGCTCCACACAACAAGGTGATTTTGGTTTTTTGTTTGTTTTTCTTCTGGTACCAGGAATTGAACTCACGACCTTGCGCTTGCCAGGCAGGCGCTGTGCCACTGAGCTAAATCCCCAGCCCCACAACAAGGTGATTTTGATGAGGGTCTGTAGTCTTACCACCAGTTCCAAGAAGATCCAGATGAAAGTGAGATAGTGTTCTAAACTCAGCTTTTCACATATTATAAATTTAGTCATTCATTCATTCATACATGCATACACACATTGTTTACATGTATGTATATATATATATATATATACATATATATACATATATACATACATTCCTCTCTTCCTTTTTCCCATAAGTGCCTTAGAGATGCCACTGTGGATATTCTGTCCAAAGCTATAGCCTTTAATGTTATAAGTGATACTAGTTAGTTACTTCCTCATTGCTGGGACAAAATACCCAAGACTGATAAGTTAAAGGAGGAGAGCTTTATTTTGGCTCACAGTTTGTGGAGGTTTCAGGCTCTTGTTGACTGACTCCAAGGCAGGATGGCATGGTAGAGGGATATGGAAGACAGAAAGCACAGCAGCATCAAGAGAGCATTTATTCTACCTTATATATATATATATATATATATACACATATACACACACACACGCATATATATGTACTCTTCCAGGTCACGCCCACAGTGACTCACCTCTTCCCACAGCTCATACCCAGCTATCAACCCATCAGTGAACTGATCCAGTATCATACACTCATGGTCTAGCATCATATACCAATGATCCAGTTACCTCCCAAAGGCCCCACCTGTGAGGGCATGAGGTTTTGGGAGGGCATCTAGATATTAGCCATAACAATGATCATACCCATACCCATGCTGTCCCTTTGCCTTCCACCCCTCCTGCTAACCTTCCCAACAATGGGAACAAGATGTAACTTTTCCTTGTGTGTTTGTTTCCTACGTCCAGTGCTAATGGAAGCAAACCCAGAAGTGTGTCTACTTTTGCTCTTCTCCCTGATTCCAAGAAGCTCACATCCAACAGACGTTTGCATTTTGCTGACTTCATAAAACACACTTTCTCTATCTTTTGCATGTCTGTGCAGGTTCAGAGTCGTGCTAGATCCTGTCCATTTCCTCTCCTACAACTGCTTAGAATGTACCCCTGCTTCTTACTGGAAGCAAGGGCACAGCTGGTTTATACTGTCCCTTCCATTTAGATATTAGGCTTTTGTTTTCCAATTTCCATCCTTCTCTTCTATGAAGTTTAACTGGCTGTGAGGCAGCATACAGAGTCCAAGTTCTGACACAATGAGGGTGTGTGTGGTAGTTATATTGTCTTTGTCCACCTAAAAGTCATTGTCCAACTAGGTTGAGATATTGTTATATCCTGGCATGATTGGCTTTGTCCTTGGAAAGTCAATGCACAAGATCTATTTATAGCAAGAGTGAAGGTGTCTGCTTCCCATTCACCCATCTGTGATCCATGAGCCAGAGGAGCTACTGGTCAGTTGAAGGTCTACTGTTCCATTTAAATGGGACAGAGGATAAATGGCTATAATTTTTCCTACTCTGTGGGTTGTCTTTTCACTCTTTTGATGATTTCTTTTGTTGTGCAAAAGCTTTTTAATAAGGTGATATCCAATTTGTTGATTATTTGTACTGTTTCCCTTGCAGTCTGAGTTTTGTTCATGAAGTCTGCCTACACCTATGCCTTCGAGATTTCTGCCTGTTTTCTCTTCCAGTAAATTTAATGTTTCTGTTTTAATATTTAGATATTTGATCCACTTTGACTTTAGTGCATGGTGATAGATGTGGTTCTAGTTTTAGTCTTTGGCATGTGGAGAGCCAGTTTTTCCAGCACCATTTATTAAAGAGGTTCTCTTTCTTCCAGTGATCATGTTTGGCTCCTTTCTCAAATATCAGATAGCTGAATGTGTTTGGGGATGTGTCTGCACCTTCTATTCTGTTCCACTGATCCTTGGGCCTGTTTTCTTGCCAGTATCATGCTGATTTTATCACAGTAGCTTTGTAGTATAATTTCAGGTCAAGGATTGTGATGCCCCTTGCCTTGCCTTTGGTGGCAAGTTGCCCAGAATTGCTGTTGCTATTCTAGGTCTTTTCCGGTTCCAAATGAATTTTAAGAATGTTTTTCTCTAGATCTGTTTCCTGAGAGCTCTGAACTCCCTATTCACCTTCAGTCCTGTGTTTACTCACAATTCCTTGCAAGCCACTCCTCCCCCAGAGAAGTACAGGAGATTCTTGGAAGGTCCTTTGAACATTTTTCTCTTGATGGCAGTATTGTACCAAGAATTCCAGCCTGCCTTTCTACAGGTCAGTACCCTCTGCTCTTGGCTGAGGATACAACAGTGGGCCAGTTCTGTCCATTTGAACCCCAACATTGCAGCTCACTCAGCTATAAAGAAGAACACATTCAGGCAGTCAGCCAGGACCCAAATAAAAATAAAAAGGGTAAGAGGCCAAATGGAAAGTTTAGTAAGGCAAGGCCTGAACACCTTGTTGGAAAAAGCCTCAGAGAAGTCTAAGGAATGGCCAGCACCAGACTGCAGAGGGAACTTCCTGAGTGGTAAAATCCAGGCAGACTGACTGTCCACCTCATGACTTTCCTGGCTCCTTTCCATTGCTGGAGCAGCCAAGTAAGTAAAACTGCCCATCCATGTGAAAACCACACCGTGTCTATTATTTCAGTGTCTCCCCTGTCCATACATCCACTCCTAATGCCTTGTAAAAGAACAGATGCCTTGGAAAATAAACCATCTCAGCCTGGGTCCTTCACTTAAGCTGGGGGCTCTCCAGCCTCCAGTGGTGGGCTAGGAGACATAGAAAAGTACAAGGAGAGAGCTGCGAAGTGGGTCAGTTCAGAGTTCTTTTCAGTTGGGTGAGGGAAGACTCAGGACAGCCTAGGCTAGGGGATGAGTTGTGGTGGCGATGGTGATGGTAGTATAGGCGGTTGCATTGCTGAATGTGTGGAAAACTTGGTCCAAGATTGCAGAGGAAAGGCACTTCACCTGCTAGGAGATCTGTTACGGCTTGTTTACATATCCCCCCAAAGCCTCACATGCTCTTAGTGTCACGTCTGGTGAGGGCAGATTTTATCTAGGGTTCATAAATTTTATATCAATAAAAAATTACAGGTATAAATTTGGACAGAGCAACAAAATCACTTTATTGGAAAGAGGAGAGAAATGAGGAGATAGACAGCTACCTTGTCAGAGTAAGACAGGGAGCCCGGAACTGGTGCTTGAGGGTCTTTGTTTTTATCCTCTTTTATTTTATGGCAAGAAAAGGACTCTTGCCTTTCAAAGTTGTTATAACTTCACTGGCTATTTTAGGCTTTGAGGCCCTGATTTGGCCACTGTCCCTTTTCATTGCCTATGTGTACATTTTGGGGTAAGCTCCATTTGGTCTTTTTTGTTTTGTCAATGTGATATCTCTGAGATTTATAGCAGAGCCTTAGATTAAGGCCAAGTTAGCAATAAGTAAAGGGATGCGTGGACATTTTAGTGCATTAACATAGTGGGAGAAGAATAAAATATATCTATGTGTTTATTTATGGGTCCATGAGTGTACAGGTGTGAGTATATATTGTATATACTGAGGGAGTTTTTTTTTTTTAATGTAGCTCCCTCCACACTATGTCCTTTGTACTTAACTGGAGCACAAGTAATTGAGGCCTTGGCTTCAAACCCAGCCAGGCTGCTTATTAACTACTCTTTCTAGCAGGGGTTTAATACTTTCCAGTTAGGACTTGCCAGAAACCTCACTAAGGCCCTTAACTTTCCCTGCCATTCACTCAAACTTCCATATAGTAGGTAAGGCTTTATAGAGTTGGCTAGATGTAGGGTGCATAATACTTGGATTCAGGGTGTATGGTAACTAAATTGGTTTGGGATAATTCTGCCTGTAGACAATGGAGATCCCAGCCTAGATGTAGGTGGTACAAACTAATGCGCTTGTAGACTAGATTAAATAAAAGGGAAACGTGGAAGGCAGGCTTGTTGCTTGATGTTCTTGTCTGCCATGTCTTACACTACCAAACCTTTGCCATGCTTCTCTGCCACACTGGATTGCCTTAGAGCCAGACAACTATGTACTGAAACCTATGAAAACTATGAGCCAGAATAAACACTTGTTAATTTAACTTGTATTTGTTGAAAATTTTGTCCCACAAAAATTAAGGCAGAATCTCAAGCCATATATCACAGGTCAAGTTATGCTGCTGCACCTAAACTACTTAAAAGATAGCCACTGCCACATAGTATCTGCACAACAGAATACACTCACCAATCCATGGGACAAGCCCTGGACAAGAAAACTGCATCAAACCTGTATGCTTAGAGCCTCAACCCTGTCAGGACAAAAATGTATCTACAAAACAGCTACAGCCTCACATGCTTACCCTAAGGATGACAATTTCGTGTCACCTGCCACCACCTGCCAATAGTGTCTCCTTGGAATGGTTTTGGCCTGGGTGGGCCAGGCCTCAAGACAGCGCGGTGGCTGGGTGGTGGAGCAAGCGGTGCTGTGCCCCCTAACGGGTTCCCAGAAAGGACCGGCGACCACAGCTGCCACCTGTGGGATAGTGGTTTGGCCTGGGTGGGCCAGGCCTCAAGACAGCATGGGGGCTGGGTGGGGGTGCGGGGGGTGTGGTGTGCCGTGGTGGGGTTCACCCCTCCTGGCAGGGCAAACAGGTCTCCTGCCTCGCCTTGCAGGCCACCTTCACCAGCTCGGCCCCATCCTTACAACCACCTGCTGCCACTTACTCGAGGCCCAGGGCTGGGTTAAGTTTGGGCAGAGGTGCGTGGGGATTAACCAGCACACAGATGGGAGAATGAATAGCTTTAGTGGTGCTTTCTCCTGGACCCTAGACAGGCAGCCCACCTTTTGCCTTTGAGCAGCCTTCTCCTGGTGAGGGCTCATTAGGGGAGGGCTTAAGGCCCCCAAGAAATTCACCCTGCAGGAAGTGGGAGGGACAAGGCGCTTCCAACTCCTCCCAGGCTGAATTATCCCACAAAGACCTGGGCCCTCAATCCCAGGTGCCCCTCTCTGGATTCCTCCCTGATTTGCTCCTCTTTCACTATAGGGAGTAAAGGCCATTTCCCCGTGCCCGGAACCGAGGCAAAGTGGGTTTTCTGTTCACATCCCTAGACAGACACAGATTCAGTAAGGACTCACTGTGCCAGGAAACCAAGTCCCACGGAGGCTAAATGCCTTTGCTAAGGAGAGGTGGCTTCGGTTCACATATGCAGGCATCCCAGCCTGCAAAACTGGTGCCTTCTCCACGCAGAAAAGATACTCAACATCACTAGGAGTTGGAGAAATAGAAGTCGAAAACACAAAGGGATACCACTTGACAGCTCCTAGGATGGCTAGAATAAAAACAAAATGGAAAATAGCAAGGCGGGAGGTTGTGGGGAAAATTTGGAAATCTCATACACCACATGTGAGAAATAGGAAGAAAAGAGACAGTGTGCAAAGCAGTCTGGGACTTTCACTGAAAGGGAAACAGTTTGTGCTTCATTCAGCATTGGTTTCCCTAGATATTCAGCCAAGAAAATTGACAGCAGATTATTCAAATCAAAACTCACAGGGGGAAAAACTCAAGTGCCTATGAACTGATGAATGTTTCAACAAAATGTGGTCTGTACACACCAAGGGTTATTAGTGAGCCGTAACACAGAATGAAGCACAGGTACATGATACATGCACACTAATCATGAAAGTCTTATAATGTGTTTTAACACTAGAGACAAAGAATGGACATTGCTTGATCCCACTCACCTGCAATGTGCAGAGTAGGCAAGTCTATACAGAGAAGCAGCCGATCAGGAGTTGGCAGTGGCTGTGATAGGGAGAATGAGGAATGATTGGTAGTGTGGGTATGGACTTTCTTTGGGATGATAAAAATGTTCTAAAACTGGTTGTGCCCCAGACATATTCTGCCATTTGATTTTTGACAAAGGGGCCAAAAACATACGCCAGAGGAAAGATAGCCTTTTTAGCAAATGGTGCTGAGAAAACTGGCAGAAGATTGACTCTAAACCTATATCTCTCATCATGGCCTAAAGTCAAAAGGGATGAAAGGCCTCAATATTGAAACAGAAACACTTAATTTATGGAAGAATACAATAGGTAAAACTCTTGAAATTGTAGGCATAGACATGGACTTTCTGAACATCATTGCAATTACATAAACAGTAACAACAAGAATCAAGAAACAGGATTATATCAAATCAAAAATTTCCTGCACAGCAAAGGAAACAACCCTCAGAGTGAAGGGACAATGTGCAGAATGGGAAAAGTTTTTGCCAGCTACATCTTGGAAGGAAGACTAATATCTAGAACATATAAAGACCTCAGAAAATTAGACCCAAAATTAAATTAAATTAAATTAAATTAAAAAAGAAAAGTAGACCCCCCCTCCAAAAGAAAAGACCCAATGAGAAATGGGCAGTGGAAATGATTAGACACTTCTCAGAAGAAGAAGTAGAAATGGGCCAGAAATACATGAAACAATGTCCAGCTTCACTGGGCACTGGAGAAATGCAAATGAAAACAACCCTAAGATTTCCTCTTACTCCAGAAAGAATGGCAATCATGAAGAAATCAAATATAGTCGTAACAAATGCTGCTGAGGCTGCAGTGAAAAAGGAGCCCTGTATCGCTTCTCAGCCTTTTGACTAAGATCAAGTGAAAAAGGAGCCCTGCTACATTGCTGTTGGGAATGTAAACTACTACAAGCATTGTGGAAATCAGTATAGAAATTTCTCAAAACACTACAAGAGAAATTCCATTTGACCTAACTATTCCCCTTCTAGGTATCTTTCCAAGAGTTAATAGTAATAGAGATACATGCATACTATTATGTCTTGTGTGTAGATGCCCCCCCAAAGCCTCATGTGGTCATAGGTGGGGTTTTTCAGAGGTGACTGAACCAAGGTTGTGATTCCCTGCTAGGATCAGGGGTGTGGCGCTGGGCTTGATTCACGGGGTGATGATAGTATTAAGAGTGTGAGTACTACCCACCCTAGGGGACAGAAAGAGCTTCCATTGTCATTGCTGGTCACTTTGCTTGCTGGTTTGTTGCCTTCTGCCTGCCATGAATTTTTCTCCACTGTGGTGTTCCTCTGCCATTCCACCCTACCTTGAATCAGCCTATTGTGGACTGAAACCTTTAAAAACTGTGAGCTACAGAAACATTTCCTCCTTTATCTTTGGGTGTCAGGTATTCTGTCTCAGCAGTGAGAAAAGTAACTAAGATGCATACCAAAGTTTATACCAGTGCAATGCTAATAGCTAATCTTGGAAGTGGTCTATGTCTCATTCAGTAGATGAATGGATACAGAAAATGTAGCTAAACAGAAAGCATTACTACTCAGCTATAAAGAAGAGTAAATCAGAGACATTTATAGAAAATGGATACATCTTTAAAACAAAATGTAAATGAAGTAAATCAGACACACAACCTTAAATACTATATGGTTTACCTCATATGAGAAATTCAAAGTACTAAAAAAGAGCCTTAAATACTATATGGTTTACCTCATATGAGAGGTAAAAGAAAACCTTAAATACTATATGGTTTACCTCATATGAGAAATTCAAAGTACTAAAAAAGAGCACAATAAACGATTGACAAAAGGAAAAAGAGCCATAGGTCATTGCAAATGGGCAGGGGACTGAGACTGAGTGTGGGGGGCAGGGAGGGGAAAGACAGAAAAAAGATGTAAGATGGGTCATGTGCACATACGGAGTAGTGCCAGTGAATGTAGGCATTGTGTGTCCAAACACGAACTCAAAATAATTATAATAATAATAAAAAGGGGTCAGTGGATCTAGAGATGGAGGAAGAGAGGGATGGGGAGGGGGAGAGGAAGACAAGAATCAAGATATGTTAAGTACACGTACCTACTGCCCGAAATGAAAGTGACATCATGCACTGCAAATGTATTAATGAAAGCACTTCAAAACAAATAAATCAGCTGTGGTAATGGATGCACAATTTTGTGAATATGAGAAAAACAGTGACATGTGATCTATTTGGTATGTGAGACACATATCAATATAAAAATAATTAGCCCATAGATTTAATAAAATTCATGTTAAATATTGATAAGGATCACCACAATGCATGCAAATCAGAGTCAGATTTCAACTCACAAATCAATCTCTACCTAAAGTATCTACAAAACTTATCTCGTGACTTCTGATACAATACAGAGGACAAATCATCAAGTATGAATGTTCTTGCCCAAAAATGGCTCCTGATTTTTTAACTAAATCCAAAGATTAGACTAAGATATTCTGTTGATAAAGGAGCATGACTTGCACAAGGATGCATAGAGTGCAGTGTAGAATGTGAATCTTTACAAGACAAATATTAATCCAGTGTCCCATCAAAGCAATGGCAGTGAACAAAAGGGGGAGCTGTTGTGGATTAACAGGAGAATAGGAGCTATTTGAATCCACGCTACGTCTGCTTCTTTGAGTCCTAATATAGAGGTGAAAAATTTAGTTTAGTTACATGTAGTTTGAACAGAAAAATTGGACATGTTTTTTTTCCTGTGCCATTGGAGAATAATTGCAAATTTTTGTAGACACATTGATGGTATTTTGGCTGTGTATCAGATACTCCTCATTAGTTAGTGTATGTTACAGTAGAATATGGATTTTATAGATTATTACGGGTCATGCATAAAATCTTGTGGTACTGAGAATATTCTTAGAAATACCATAGCTAAAATGCAAAATGTACTGATAAATATAAAAACAAAGAACAACACATAATTCAAACTGGGCATGCTGACTCACACTTCTAATTGTAGCACTCCAGAGGCTGAGGCAGGAGGACTGCGATTTCCAGGTCAGCCTAGCCTACATAGCAAGGCCCTTTCTCAAAACCAGGAACCTGTTAAGCACAATGAATGTAAACTTTATATGTGATAAACATGAGCAGGATGAATACGATCAACAAGAATGAATATTGGAAAAGAGGAATTAGAGGAGGAGGGTAGGGAGAGATGAGGAAGGGGATTAAAAAAATGCACCAAGTTTTAGTATGTACGTAGACCCACTACCCACAATGATTGTAAAAGGCATACCATGCATTCCTGCACTAATATAAATAAAATGAAATAATTATACAAAACAAAACAAGGGCTTTGCTCCCTGGTGGTGAAGCTGTGTGCTCTAGGAAGCTGTTTGCATCACTAAAATCTTGAAAATGTTCATCATCATTGGCTTGGGGTGTGGCTTAGTGGCAGAGTGTTTGCTGAACATGCACAGGTCCCTGGATCAATCCCCAGCACATTACCAAAACAAAACAAACAAAAAAGAAAAACAAGCAATCAAGAAACACGATGAAACAAACAAACAAAAATACACACAGATATAGAAAACACAGTTGATGTTTTATTTTTGTTGAAGCTGGTTGGTGGGTACATGAAATTTTCCATATGTTATTCTGTTTTATTAGAGCAAATGAGAGCAAGCAATTAATAACTGAAATACTTTACTGGAAAATGTGAGTGACAATACTATTGTTAACAGAGCTGATAATGGTCACATTTAGAGCTGCAGTTGGTTGTGTGTCCATGCAGGACTGGGGATGGGTAATTATTGTTTTAAGAATTGTACACACACTTAACATATTACTTGAGAGGTAAAGCATTCACCTTTATTGGAGACTTGCATCAGCACGTAAGTATGACATGGAGTTCTTCTAGCATGGGAGACAATAGAATTAATAAGATAAGTTTAATAAAAGTTAAATAAGATACCAACATGATGAATAAGATATCAACATCCTGATGGATAATCTGTGCAATGCAGCTAAGCAGGGGAAGAGAGTGGTATGGGGTGAGGGTGGAATTTGCTTCTTCTGATAGATTTTCCCAGAAGCCTGGCTGGAAAGACCACAGTAGGAGAAAGACCTGAGGGAGATGAAGTGAGGGCCCTGTGGAGACATGGGAATGCACACTGCAGGGACAAGCTCTGTGCTCTGCTTCCTACTGATTTCCCCTATGAATTCATTCATCATGACCAGTTCCTGGGATTTCGTTACAAGACGTGCTGTTAGGAAGTTTGACCTTAGGAACTGGTCTGAATTAAGGCCAGAATGTGTGGGATGGCCCACACAATTAGGGCATGGCTTTGACTTTGACTCCTTGAAAAACTGAGGTGGAGCCAAGCACAGTAGGCATGCGTGCTTCTATAACAGGTGTCTCTTTGGAATGTGTATATGAAGAGGTCCTTACAGCAGCCTCTCCATTCAGTGGCTCAGTCTAGTGTTCTAACCTGCTCACAGCTGTTTCTTTTT
>NW_004955534.1:3878071-3885793 GCF_000276665.1 Chinchilla lanigera | reverse complement strand
CAGTTCATGCTGCAGTAGAAAAATTCTACTTTGAGTCAAGGGATATCAATTTGAGGATTCACATTTGATAGTTTATTTCTGTTTAAGTATAGCAAATGAAGAGATTGAAATGTTTACCAGCTTTTCAAAAATTAATTGACTTTATTAGGCTGGGGTTATAGCTCAGGGATAAGCATTTGCATATAAAAACTTAATAGATTAAAAAAATAGCTTTATGCTTACAGAAGAGTGAGTGGAAAGTACAGAGGTTCCCAAGGACTCCCCTGTCGCACTACCGGTTTTCCCTGTTCATAACGTGTGGATTCAGGGTGTGCATTTGCTGTGACAGGTCAGCCAGTCGGGTGCATCGTCATTCACTGAAGTCCTCAGTTTACATTAGGTTTCCTCTGTGCTCTGTATTCTCCAGGCTTCAAATATGCAAGGTGGGGGCTGGAGTTGGTGCTTACCAGCAGAGCTCTTACCTGTCATGAGCGAGACCTGGGTTCAATCCCCTGCACTGCAGCAAAATAAAACATTGTAAAATGATGTCTGTCCATCACTAGAGTACCGCACAATATTTTTGTTTCCTTAAAAATCTCTTGTTCTCCCCTGTCCTTTCTCTTCTTCTCTATCCTCCCATTCCCCGACCTCTACCTGTCTTTTCACTGTCTACGTAGTTTGTATTGTCCAGAATGTGACCTAAGTGGGAAGCTGTGGTATGCAGTCTTCTCAGCTTGGCTGTTTTACTTAATGATATGCACTTCAGGTTTTTACATGTCTACTCTCGGCTTGATACTGCATTTCTTTTAAATATTGAATAATATTCCATTGTATGCATGTACCATGGTCTTTCTATCTGTGCACCTGTGAAGTGCATCTTAATTTTATGTCACATTTTCTAATTTGTTGCATTTAAATGTATGGGATAAAGTATTAAATGACCACATCAGGTTGTGGAAAACAGAATTCCAGACTTTCAGATGGTGTAAGGAACAAAGTGTGCACTCCTGGAGAGGCAGAGGGAGGCTTTTATTTGTCTAGCCTGGTTCAGAAAAGCTCATGCTTGAAAACTTCTGAGCTCCAGAGATAATGTTACAAAGGTTTCTATAGTTTGTGGTGGGAAAAAATGAGCTCAAACAGAGACATTTACTCAAAAATAACAGATTTAAAACTTTAGCCATGAGGTCAGCCTCAGTTAGGTAGGGAACCTAAGGGAAGAAAAGGAAGGTGAGGGTGGGCCCCACCAGACAGGGAGTAAAGTCCTGGTAAGGGAGGGGGAGGAGAAGGAGCAGGAGCAGGAGCAGGAGAAGGGTTTTGGAGACCTGTGAAACCCTCTGTTAGCCTACCCAGGTGTGGCCCTAGGGGAGGAGAGAGTGGGAAGGCCCCATGCCTGAGGCAGAAACTGCTGTGATCTGCAAAGGCAGAGGATCCCCTCTTAAAATAGGCCTATTTCTTCTTCATTAGTTTCTAAGATCTAAATTTCAATAGCAAAACAGTTAAAATATGCACAATGAATGAAAGAAAACTCCTTGGTTCACCCATTGTTTCTTTTTCAGTAGTTTTTTCTATGAATGAAAGTGAGATTATTTGTCTTCAGTTGGGGCATATTTCTTCTTAAAATTTTTTAGTAGTATGTGTGTGCAATACATAATAAATACATTCATCACAGGGAATTGGTGCACACAAATCGCGCATCCCTTTTTATTTCTGCTACCTCTCCTTTCTGTCTTGTCCCCCTCAGGGTAGCTCAGGGATAAGCATTTGCTTATAAAAACTGAATAGATTAAAAAAATAGCTTTTTTAAAAAAATAGCTACCTCTTTTTTTAAATAGCTACCTCTCTGTTTTCTGTCGTCTGTCTTTTATTTCGTTCCTTAAATTATTTGTACTTTCGATTTCTCACATAAGGGAAACCATGTGACATTTAACCTTCTGTGCCTGAATTATTTTACTTAGCGTTATGAACTCAAGGTGCACCCATTTTCCTACACATGACTCAAATTTGTCCCTCTGTGTGACTGAGTAGTACTCATTTTGTATATATACAATATTTTCTCTATCATTTATCTGTTGGTGGCTTATAAGCTGCTTCCAAGTTTGGGCTACTTGGAGTTGTGCTGCTGTAAACAGGAGTATGCGTGTATCACTGTTAATATGATGTGTTTAGCTTCTTTGGGGACATACACAGAAGAGGTTTGGCTGGGTCCAATAGAATCTCTATTCTTTGTTTTCTGAGGACTCTCCATAGCGATTTCCAAGGTAGTTGTAGTGGTTTACATTCTGATCAACAATACAGAAGGGTTCCTTTCCCCACAATCTCACCACCATTTGTTGTTGTGGGAGTGCTTGAGGACAGCCTTCTTTCTGGAGTAAGACAGAATCTGGGTATTGTTTTGATTTGCATTTTCCTAATGATCAAAAATGTGAAAGTGTTTGTCATGAAACTATGAGGCATCTGTACTTCTGCTTTTGAGAAGTATCTGTTCATTCGAATTGAGTGGTGTGCATAATCCTTCTGACTATTACCCTCACCAGAAGCACTTACCTCACAACCACATGGGTACTTAATATTTATGAAAATAGTCATGACGTGGAATTTAAGGTGCAAAAACGCTTTATTTCATATGCAATATTACTTAGAGATTTCCCCAAACTGAATTATTAAATGTACATTTCTATTTCAGATAAATGGAGAATTCAGAGTCGAACCATCCTAGACCTAAAAAAGGAAAGAAAAACTCAAAGAATTTGAAACAAAATTCTAATAACGAGGCAACTAGGTAAAGATCCTAACTATAGTTTGTGTTGTATCACATTTTCAGAGTTATGGCACAAATTTTTTTTTGTGAGATGGAAAAATAGGACTCAAGGCAGATTTTTTGGTAAATCTACATTTTAGTTTAAGTAACTCCATAGATCTTATTTTCTAAGACAGTAGCCCATTTTCATGTGTGGAAAACATCCATGTGTTAGCTCCTTAAATTGTACTGGGACTTTTGGAGCTACATATCACACAGGCAAAAGTGCTTTGTTTTCCTATTCATCATAGACAAAAGTGCTTTTGAGAAAAGAATTTCAGGATTTCGATAAATGTATTCATAATGGTTTTTTTTTTTTTTTATAATGGAGATTGAACCCAAGGTCTCTGCACTAAGTTATATCTGCAGCGCTCTCTTCTCTTTTTCACACTTTTGAGGCTGAGTCACTCACTGGCTAGGTTGTCCTGGCTGGAGTTGAGGTAGTGACTCTCCTACCTCAGCCTCCAACAGTGCTGGGATTACAAGCATTTACCATCACACCCTGCTAATATTTCATTTAAAAACAATCCAGGGCAGGGTATATATCTCAGTCATAAAATGCTTGCTGATCATTTGTTAGGCCTTGGGTGAAATCCTGAGCTTGGTAAAAATGAATAAATTCATTAGTTTGATAAGTGAATAACACTGATAAATTAATAACCCATGTATAACCTCTAAAAAATCTCTCAAGCATCTACTTTTGTGTATTCTGGGCTGCATATTTTATGGCAAGCACTTAAACTTTTGATTATTTGTATTACAGGAGCATGACCCCTCAGATGGCTCATGAATTTGAAGAGCTCTTCGAACACACACACTGCCAAATTGAGAGCCATCCCCACCGCTATCTCAACATCTATAACCCCACCCTACGTGAACTTCTTTTCTTACTCCGATTGATTTTTCTACACTAAGTGGGAAACACCACCACTATTTTGTTTGGGGAGCCTCTGCCTCTGTTAGCAACTTTGTTTGGGACCCCCTTTTTAGCATCACCACCTGCTCCATCATGTAGAATGAAGCAGAAATAAATTAATAAACATGAATGCTGTACATTGACTGTTTAAAGTTTACATTGTCTGCCAATAGAATAGCTACCCTTGCTTTTTTCTGGGTTCCTGTGGCATGGAGAATTGTATTCCATCCTTTGACTTTTAATTTATGAATTTCCTTTTTGGTTAAATGTGTTTGTGGAATGCAACATATTGTTAGATCTTGTTTCTTGTTCCTTTCTGCCATTCTCTTTCTTTTGATTGGTGAGTTGAGACCATTCAGATTGATGGTTATAACTGATATGTACTGGCTTTTCTTTTTTATGTTATTTTCTTGTTGTTGGTTCCCTGTCTTTTGCCTCTGTTTATTTCTTGACCTGCTTGGTAGCTTCTGTCTATTGGTGGTCATATTTTTGTGGTCTTCATTATCTCTTTCTAATATATCCTTCAGAGTGTTCTGTAGATGTAGAATAGTAGTCATCAGTTTCTTTAGTTTTGTCATGAAAGTACCTCATTTCTCTGTTATTTTTGAAAGATAGTTTTGCAGGGTATATCAATCAGGTTTGAAGATTGCTTGCTTTCAGGGCTTACAATACTCTACTCCAGGGTCTCTTTTATTTGAAGGTTTGTGCTGAGAAGTCTGCTGTAATTCTGATGGGTTTTCCTTTATGGTTGATTTGGTTTTTTTTTAGCTGCTTTTAATAATTTGTTTTTGCATTGAATTTCTGGAATCTTGATTATTATATGCCTTGGTGTAGATTGATTTAGGTTATAGCTATTTGGAGTTCTATATGCTTTATCTATTTATATGTGAAATTCTTTGTCCATGTTTGGGAAGTTTTCTGCCATTATTTCTGTGAAGAGGTTTTTAATGTGTTTTGTGCTGTCTCCGGCTTTATCACTGACCAGGCAATCTTACATTATTCTTCTTTGCTTCATCATCAGCTGCTGAATTGATTTTTCATGATCCTTTGGTATGCTTAAGATATCTTTCTTTTCCTGGGTGCTACTCACATTCCTGTCTTCTAGGTCTGATAACCTATCCTCGCCTCCATTCAATCTGTTGCATACACTTTCAATGGCGTTTTTAATCTCCTGGATTTCTCTTTTGATCTGTTTCATTGATTCCACTTCTTGTCTGTGTTGCACATTCATTGCTTCTATCATTTTCCAAAGCTCCTTTATTTTTTTTATGTGTCTGCTTTAATTTCGTTCATTTTGATCGTCATTTCTTTTTGAACCATAGCTATTATTTTTTTGTATGTCCTCTTGCACTTGCTTTTTTGACTTTTGCTGCTATCATTTCAGAGAATTCCAGTGGTTGGCTTCTGATTTCCTCTATCTCTTTGTGCTCTGGACTTGTCCTTGGTTAGGTAGGCATTTGGGGTTGCATTCTGCTTCTTCCTCTTGTCATTTTTTATTTTTAATTTTAGTTTGTTTTCTGTGTTGATACCTATAGATTTCTTATGTTAGGTAGTTTCATGCCTTGTGTCCAGGTTTTCCTAGGAGATGTGTGTTTCACATGTTGTCTTCTAGATATAGGTGGTTCTTGATGTTTATGTGTGTCCCATGAACCTACCTTCCCAATTCATTAAGAATGTGGAGTTGCTATCAATTTGACTGAAGACCTGTTCCTTTTGGTGCTGGACTATGGTGATGGTTATGACCCCTTGAAATCGCAGCATTGTCATACAGGGTAGAACAGCTGAGCATAAGAGGTATGACATTCTGGTTACAGAATACAGTTAGCAATAACAATAAACTCAGCAACAGTCTGGCTACTGGAAGACTGTGGTAACTATTAGCCTGATTTCTTTAACCATAGGAGCAAATTCTATCATTATATAACATAGTCTAAACTACACTTGTAGTAGTTGGACTTGTAGAACTTGTAAAGAATGTTTTTCCACTTAGTAGAGTGATTTTACCCTGTTGTTTTGGTGGGTTAAAGAGGGATAGGGAGTAGGATAGAGAGGTGGATGAGGCTGAATGTAGTAGGATCCAGTTTTGTGTGCATAGGATAATCATCCGAATTTTCGGTAACTGTAGGATATGAGAAGAAGGGTTTGGAAGAGAAAGCCTAGGAATACTGAAATGAACCAGAAAGAGAAGAGACAATGTCACTCACATGAAAGTCTCATAAAATCAAGCCAGATCATTGACAAAAGAGAGGAAGAGGCAGGGAATATAGCTTAGTGGCACAAACACCTGCCTGGTAAGCACGAGGTCCTGAGTTCGATTCCTGATATGAGAAAAAAAGAAGAGAGAAAGAGGATGAATAGAATAATATAAAGAGAAAGTTTAAAGATCTAAATCATAAATGAGAGAGGAAAAAGGTAGCAAACAGAAAAGAAGGAGTAAAAAGAAAGAGAAACAAAAATAGGAAACAAAATTCACCACACACCTGGAAACAAAAAAGTAACAAACCTACAGAAAGTACAAAGCAGGCCAAAACAGAACAGACAGAAAAAGACCAAAAAAGAGGGAAAGGAAAAAAAAAGAAAGAAAAAACCAGCAGAACGGCCAGGGATATTGCTCAATGGCACAAGCACCTGCCTGGCAAGTGCAAGGTCCTGAGTTCGATTTCCAGTATCAAAGAAAAATGCAACAACAACAACAACAACAACAACAAAAAACAAAAACAGCCTTCTTAATCCAGCTGACTTCCAAGAGAAAATCCCATCAGTAGACAAGTAAAATTCCTCTAGTGTTTCCCTTGGTGAAATTCTATAGTGTCTACAGTTCTATGGTATGTCCAAGTCTGATCCCAGAATGTGTATTCTAGCAAGATTGCAGGTGGATTTGTGCTGGGTTTGGGTCTCATCTTTGTCTCTGGTTTTGGGGGATGGGATTAGTTTTCTGTGGATGAACTTCTCCCCAGACATTTAAAAAAGAAAAAAGGAGAATAAAAAGGGTGAAGTAACGAAAAGGAATGCAGTTGGCCCTACATGTCCACCTCTGTCTCATGTGTCCTGGTCCGCCAGCTCAGAGCTGGTTCACCGGACTTACCAACAGCTGGCTCATATTGTTACTGTTGCTTCAGAGTTTTGCTGGTCACTAGTCCCTCCCATCCATCTTGTGCACTGTAGCCAGGGTCCTACTGTGTCACTGGTGTTCCCGCTAGTCTCAGGTTCCAGAGTCCTGTTAATGGTGGAATGGGAGCACATTTTGTACCCTCTTTTGTCAGGCTCCACAACATCAGGTCAATGGCCCATACATCGACTATTTTTTGGTGATATTGTTAATGGAATGCAGAGCCTTCCTACTGAGCTATCGCCCTATTCTATTTTTTTTTTTATTTTGAGACAGGCTTTCATTAAATCGATGAGTTGCTCTGGATGGGCTTAAACTTGGAATCCTTCTACCTTAGCTGCCATGAATGCTGGGATTATAAGCATTTGCCACTGTGCCCAGCTCATATGTTTATTTGTCAACAACATGGGTTAAGTGGAAAAACTTTGGTTTTGATATCTACTGGCTATTGGTGGTTATTAAAGTATGAACACTGTGTACATATATAATAACTATTATACTATGTTAGAGACTGTGACTGCTGACAGTTTTTCTTTGTGAGCTTGCTATCTTATGCTTCTCTTTTGGTACAATATTTCAGTAATGGGAAAGTCTGTTAAAACATGAAATACACGAAAAAGGCAAAGACAAATCCAGAAAGTGCTGTGAGTGCAATTATATTACTTTCTAGGGTTTCCATAACAAATTTCTACAAGGTAAGGTGGATCTGAACAACAAAAATGTATCTTTCAGCTGAGTATGGTGATGTACTTTTGTACTCCCAGCACTCTGGGAGATAGACTCAGGAGGTTACCAAGCACAGCTTGGGGAACTTAGTAATTTATTCAGACCATGTCTCAAATGAAAAATGAAAAATATGGTTGAGAAGATAACATAGCGCTAAGTCCCTGGGCTTAATAATTAACAATGAATATATATATA
>NW_004955534.1:3865366-3876059 GCF_000276665.1 Chinchilla lanigera | reverse complement strand
TCTTTTGTTAGATTGACTCCTAAATATTTCAATTTCTTGGATGTTATTGTGAAAGGTATGGTTTCCTTAATTTCTCTCTCATTCTGTTTGATGTTTCTGTATAGGAATGCTATCCATTCCCGGGTGTTGACTTTGTATCCAGCTACACTGCTGAATTTGTTGATTAATTCAAGGAGTCTTCTTGTGGCATTTTTGGGGTCTGCCATATAAAGTATCATGTCATCTGCAAATAGTGGCAGTTTTACTGCTTCCTTTCCTATCCTTATTCCTCTTATTTCTCCTCCTGTCTAATTGCTGTGGCTAGTGTTTCCAGAACTATATTGAAGAGGAGTGGTGACAGCAGACACCCTTGTCTTGTTCCCGATTTTAAAGTAAAGCCTTTCATTTTTTGTCCATTTAGATTGATTTTGGCTTTTGGATTGTCATAGATGGCTTTGATCAAGTCAAGTTAAAGACCATCTATTCCTATTTTGTGTAGAGTTTTTATCATGAATGCATGCTGGACCTTGTCAAAAGCTTTTTCTGCATCTATTGAGATGATCATGTAGTTCTTGTCTTTGGCTTCATTGATATGGCGTATAACATTTATAGATTTGTGAATATTGAACCAACCCTGCATTCCTGGAATGAATCTGTCCTGGTTGTGATGTATGATTTTCTTCATAATTTCCTGCATTCTATTTGCTAGTGTCTTATTGAGTATCTTTGCATCTATATTCATTATGGAGATTGGTCTGTAGTTCTCTTTCTTGGTTGGATCTTTCTCTGGTTTAGACATCAATATGATGCTTGCCTCCAGAAATGAGTTAGGCAGAATTGCTTCATTTTCAATTTCATTGTAGATTTTGGGCAATGTTGGTATTAAATATTCTCTGAATTTCATGTAGAATTCTGCTGTGAATCCATCAGGGCCTGTGCTTTTCTTTGTCGGGAGGTTTTGAATCACATTTTCAATCTCATTAATAGATATTGGATTGATGAGGAGTTTTATATTTTCTTGTCTCAACCTTGGTAACTCGTACATATCTAGGAATCTGTCCATTTCTTCTGAGGTTTCTATCCTATGGGAGTAAAGATTTTCATAGTAGGTATTAATGATCTTCTGAATTTCTGTGGAATCTGTAGTAATTTCACCCTTTCCATTCCTTATTACATGAATCTGGGTTCTTTCCTTGCTTTTCTTGTTAAGGTTGGCTAGGGGTTTATCAATTTTATTTATTCTTTCAAAGAACCAACTCTTTGATTCATTTAGTTTTTGGAGGCTTTTATTTGTCTGAATTGCATTAATTTCTGCCCTAATTTTTATAATCTCCTCCCTTCTTTGGGTTTGGGCCTGTCTTGTTCTTCTTTTTCTAAAAGTTTAAGATGTAGCATTAGGCTACTTATTTGTTCTCTTTCTGTTTTCCTTATGTGTGTTCACTGGTATAAATTTGCCTCTTAGGACTGCTTTCATTGCATCACATAGTTTCTGGTAAGTTGTATTTACATTTTCATTTGTTTGTAGGTATTTTTTAATTTCCTCTTTAATTTCTTCTGTGATCCTCTGGTTGCTCAGGAGGTTGTTGTTTAATATCCAAGTGTTTATGGAGTTTTTGGACTTCCTTTTGTCATTAATTTCCAATTTCATTGCACTGTGGTCAGATAATATGCACGGGATAATTTCACTTCTTTTGCATTTCGGAAGGTATGCTGTATGGGCTAGGATGTGGTCTATTTTAGAGAAAGACCCACGGGCTGCTGAGAAAAATGTGTATTCTGATGTTGTGGGGTAGAACGCTCTGTATACATTTACTAGGTCCATTTATTCACAAATTTGGTTCAGATCTGTTATTTCTTTGCTGATTTTTTGTCCAGTTGACCTGTCTCTTTGTTTCAATGAGGTGTTGAGGTCCCCTGTTACAGTAGTGTTATTAATTATATGGGTTTTCATGCCTGTTTAGATTTCTCTTATATAATTTGGAGCTCCTATATTTGGTGAATGCATGTTTGATTGTTATCTCATCCTCTTGCAGTTTTCCCCTGACTAGTATGTAGTGACCTTCTTTATCTCTTTTGATTGTTATGGGTTTGAAGTTTATATTGTCTGCAAACAGAATAGCTACACCTGTTTTTTTTTGGGTTCTTGTTGCATGGATAATTGTTTTCTATCCTTTGACTTTTCATCTATGGATTTCCTTTTGAGTGAAATGTGCTTCCTGTATCCAGCATATTGTTGGATTTTGTTTTTTAATCTACTCTGCCAGTCTGTTTCTTTTGACTAGAGAATTGAGGCCATTTACATTGATAGTTATAACTGATATGGATTGATTTATCATTGTCATGATATTTACTTGCATTGGTGTCCCACATTTTCAACCTGTTTACTTGCTTGCTCTTCTTGACATTTTCTTTCTACTGTTGTTCTTGAAATTGCAGTCATATTTCTCTCTGTCTAGAATATCTTTTAGTACACTTTGTAATGCTGGCTTGGCACTCATGAAGGTCTTCAATTGTTCTTTGTCATGAAAATATTTTATTTCTCCGTTGAATTTGAGAGATAGTTTGGCAGGGTACATCAGTCTTGGTTGGAAGCTGTTCTGTCTCAGGACCTGTAGTACTTTGCTTCAAGCCTTCTCAATTGGATGGTTTGTGTTGAGAAGTCTGCCCTAATTCTGATGGACTTTCCTTTAAAGGTAATCTTTTTCTTTTCTCTAGCAGGTTTTAATCTTCTCTTCTTTTCTGGACATCTGGGAACTTGACTATTCTATGTGTGGGTGTAGTTTTATTTTGGTTGTGGTTGGTTGGAGTTCTATATGCATCATTTACCTGTATATCAGATTCTGTTTCCATAGTTGGGAAATTTTCTGCTGTTATTTCTACAAGTATTTTTTTATGTCGGTTGTGTTTCCTCCTGCTGTTTCATTGACTCCTATACATCGTGCGTTATTCTTCTTTTCCTCATCTTGCAGCAGTTGAACTGACTTTTCCTGGATCCTTGTTGATTTTACAAGATCCTTTTTTTCACGGTTGGTAGCCGCCATGCTGTCTTGAAAGTCTGAGATTCTATCTTCAGCTTCATTCAAGCTGTTTCAGCAGCGTTTAATGGCAGGTTTGTTTTCCTGGAAGTCTCTTTGAATCTGGGTCATATGTTCTAAGTCCTTTCTATATTTTTGATTTAACGCTTCTGTCCCTTGCCTTTGTTCTTCTGTTTTCTTGTACATTTCTTCTTCAGACTTTTTGAGCAGTTTCTTCATTATTATTGTCATTTCCTTTTTTTCCTGAGAAATTATTTCTGATCTCATCTCTTCTATGGCCCCATGGAGTTGTTTCTTTTCTTCCATTGCAATCATTTCAGCAATTTCAGGGGGGTGTTTAGCAAATTCACCTATGTCGATGTCTCCTGGACTTGTCTGAGTGGGGTGGAGTTGTGGGACTGTGTTTTAGTCCTTCATTTTGTCATGTTTCCTACGAGATGTGGAAAGCTCAGTTTCCCTCTTCAGTGGCTGCACAGCAAAGGCCACTAGTGTCCCTACTTTTCTTGTTTTTCAGGTTTGCCCCTCAGAGACCCCTGAGAAACACTACTTAGTCTTGGGTTTTCTGGCATTTGTTGATTTGTATCTAGTCATCCCGGGTCTCAGACGCGGGCCTTGGTGTCAGCTGATGGAAGACCGTCTGATCCAGCATCCCCTTGCATTTTAGGGCACATGCACGGCCAAGGCTCGGGTTGCACTGGTGTGACAAACCTGGTCCAGTGGACCTATGTGCCCAGGCAGTTCAGGGTACAGGGAAAACCCAGACACAAACTGCAGGTTCGACCATTTGTGAACCACCTGATTCTGTGTCTCCAGTCAGTTTAGGACACATACAGGAACCAGATGCATGCTGGATGGACAGCAATCACAGACTGCCCATGTGTGTGACCCCCTAGGAGGTCTGGGTGAAAGTAAAGAGAAGTCCCTGGGGCTTCTGAGTAAGGACTTCCTGTCTGCCACGGGTGTCTGAAGGGCAGAGACTCGGCCTGTACTGGCAGCGGGGTCCTGGGTCACCTGCTCTGCCCTCAGGACATAGATGGGAAATATGTGGCTCTCTTTGCAAGTTTCAGCTGGGAAACGTGGAGGTGTGAGTGAAGCACGGATTCGAACTGCGGGACCTGCAGCTCTTGGAGCACTCACTCATTCGGTGCAGGGCACATGCAGGGAGGGGCCACACGCGCTCCCCCCCCCAGCTGGAGCAGTCCCTGGGGCTTTTGAGTGAGGACCTCCTGTCTGCCGCTAGTGCAGGGAGGGCGGAAACTCAGTCTGTAATAGTGGCAGAGTCCTGGGTCACCTGCTCTGCCCCCAGGAAGTAGATGGGAAATACCTGGCTCTCTCTGCGAGTTTCAGCTGGGAGCAGTGGTGGTGTGAATAAAGCATGGACTCGTACTGTGGGACAGCAGCTCTTGGAGTACTTGCTCACTCAGCGCAGGGCACGCACCACTACCAGGGTTTACGTGGGGGAGGGAAAGGCTAACACAGAGCTACATCTCCAGGCAGTTTGGTTTTTATTTTGAGGCCAGGTCTTGCCAAATTACCCAGGTAGGACTTGAACTTGTGATCTGTGTGCCTCTTCTTTCCGCAGTGTTTCGAATAGAGTTTGCACCACCATGCCTGGACAATATGTTACTTTTCTATTCTTGTTGGTGTTCCTTGTTTTGTGGTAGCCTCTTTCTCTGCTCCACATTTTCATGGCCTTCTCTTCTGTGTCCTTCCCTGCTTCTCTCTCTTATAAGGATACATGTAACTGCATTTAGAGTCTACCCAGATAATACAGGAGAAATTCCTCCTTTGAAATACTTTAACTAGGCTATGGGGTAGCTCAGTGGTATTCACCTACCATGTGCAAGGTCCTAGGTTCCAGCCCTAGTATTACAAAAACAATCCTTAATATAGTCACATCTTTTGCCTTGTAAGGTAATATTCAAAGGTTCTAGATAATAGGATGGGGGGCATATCTATCAGAAATAAACCAATCATTCCACTGAAATACTAGAGGAAATACATTATCACACTGAAAGGAATTTTTATTTTTCATAATTAATAAGTAGTATAAAGTTACTTTTTTCTTTTTCTTTTTTTAAAATTAAAATTTTCTTCTAATCAAAGAATGTCTGTATAGATATTTAATTTATATTTAGGTCAAGGTGTGTAACTCAACAGTAGAGGATTTTCCTAACATCTACAAGGCAGTATTTTCCATCCCCAGTACCATACACACAAACACGCACACACACACACACACACACACACACACACACACAAGTCAGGCATGGTGGTGCATGCATGTAATCCTTGCACTGGGGAGGCTGAGGCAGGAATACACAGACTCTGTAAGGACTTCATATATCAGAGGTCCAAGGCCCATGGAGGCTAATCAGATTTGCTAAGGTGAAGTTGGGGGGCTCACATATGCAGGAATCTCAGGTTGCAAATTGTTTGCTCTGCCCAAGCTACAAATGGATTTTTAAAATTTCACCTTAGAAGTTTAAAGGTGTAGCTCAGTGGTAGAATACTTGCCTAGTGTTATGGTTTGGGTCTAGATGTCCTCCAAAAGCCTCATGCAGTCATGGGGGATGGGCTTTTCAGAGATGGCTGAATCTAGAGTTTGTGATTGATTCATGGTCCAGTGCTGGGATTAAGGGTGTGAATGCCACACCCACGCTAGGGTGGGTAGCCTGCATACAGTATGAGGGACAGAAAGAGGGTTGTCCTTTCTCTTTCCCTTGTTGCTTTTGTTGTCTCCCACCGTCATGAATGGTTGTCCCTCTGCCATGTTTCACCCAGCCATGGAGCCAGCACACTATGGACTGACACCTCCACAAACTGTGAGCTAAATAACTCTTTTCCCTTTAACATTGGGCTTTGAGTAGTTTATCTCAAGAATGAGGAAAAGGAAATTAAGAAATGTAACACGCATGAGGCGAATTTGATCCCAGGCAACACACCAAAAAATCAAAACAAAAGAAAAGAAAAAATTTCAACTTAGGGTGGAGACCAACTCTACCTGCAGATATCTCAGGGCTTGATGCTTCTGTGCCTCCTGCCCTACTTCCAGTTGCAACTCCCCTTCTCTTTGCTTGCCTGATTCAATGCCAACATTGCTACCCCTGGTATGCTCAGCTTCCTTTCTCAGCTAGATGCCAGGGCCATCTCCACCTGGTGTATGACATGCTCTTGTTCTTTTCAGGTTTGCTTCTTCTCAGGTCCTGAGCATTAGTCCCACTTATGGTCCCAATTCCTTAGGTATGGAAAGATTTTGAATTTCCAAGCTCTAAAATCCAAACTCAATGTACGTACTCTTGTTTTTAAATTTTTTTCCTACTCCTGTTTATTGTGGCACTATTCACAATAGATATGATTGGGAATCAGTCTGGATGCCAATCAAGAGATGAAAGGATAAACACAGAGTGGTATGGGGGAAATGGTGAGTGAAGACCAGAGTAGGGGCTGGGGGGAGTTGAAATGATTAAAGTATATTATATGAATATATAAATATGCCAAAATGAAATTTATTATTTTGTATAACATATTCATTTTTTTTAAAAAAAGGGGAAAAAGACCAAGAGATGGATCAGATAGGGGTGATGTAGGAGAAATAGAAGTCTCATCCTGCTAGATGTCAGATGTGCTGAGTTCGTCTCCCCAAAAATCAAAGAATGAATTCCAAGGAACAGCAGAGGGCAAGGGTAGGAAATGGTTATTGAGCGATAGCTCCTGAGAGACAGGAGAGGTCCCTGGAAGTGGGTTGCCACTGAGGCCCTTTCTCAGGAATAATTTCCAGTTCCAATATAGTTACAATGTGGGTCAAACTATGATGAACCTATAGCATTACAGGTATAGCTGCTCAGCTAATATTGATCCAGTAGGGAAGCAGGCCATGTAGCAATGGTACGTGGAAAGAACTAAGGCATTTGGGGATGGGATGGGTCCAGATTCTCTGGTCACCCTCCTGGGCTACTGATGCCTGTTTGGACTTCCTGGACCAGGTGGTTCTAATGAAAGTATGAGTGAAAGTTTCTGCTTGTCCCTTTCTGCTTGTCCCCAGGACAATGCAAGCCTGACCACTGCATCTTTATCTTGAGGCCTGGCCTTCTTCAAATGCACATCCAGCCACAATTGTGATGTCTTTCTTTTTTTCTGCCCACTTCCTTGAGTCTAGTCCTTCTCTGAGTGTATATTAATTTCTGTCTAACTTAGCTGCCTATAATAGAGGGAGTGTAAGGAAAGGAAAGGGGGTGAAAAAAGAAGCGAGATGTGTTATGTACATATACCAATTCCCCAAAAGGAATGTGATCACTATGTCCTACAAATATGTATTAATAAAAATAATAAAAATTGATCAAAATAGATAAGGAAGTGGTGGTATATATGCACAGTAAAGACGTGTTGAGCCATAGAAATGAATGAGCTGGGTGTAGTGGTGCATGCCTGTAACCCGTGTGTTTGGGAAGCTGAGGCAGTAGAATGACAAGTTCAAGGCCACCTGGGGCAACTTAGTGAGACCCTGTCTAAAAACAAAAAATAGGTAAGTGAAAAGGGATCGGCACGTGGCTTTGCATTCTCTAGGTTCAATCCCCAATACTGCAAACAGGCAAAACAAGCAATGAAATCTTGGCATTTGCAGCAAATGGCTGGAACTGGAGGACATTTTGTTAAGTTAAATAAGAGATGTGGGAAGATAAGAGTCGCAGTTCTGCCTCATATGTGGAAATTAAAAGATGAAATAAACACAAGCAAAAAAACCCCTCTGGATGTAGAAGGATTATTAGGGACTGGGAAGAGGACAGGCACGAGGGTAAAACAATAGACAATGTATGCATTGAAGGAAATATAGTGAACCCCGTTATTTTGTAAAATTCATGTGTTAATGATTTAAATAGCTAAATGAAAGAAATTCAGTGCAGCAAGCTCTTTACCACCCAGAACTCCACAATGATCTGTGGCTCTCAGGGACATAAATTGTGGCCTCTTCAGGATTCAGTGCACCTTTGCAGGGTATAGGGAAAGCCAAGCTCACAAAGACTGCTCCTGGAAGCCATGTGATTTCACGGTAAATACACATCACATATATGAAGGTCAGTGGGAACTTCAGCTTCAAGGTGAAGTAGAAATCTTTCTCATATGAAGACTTGTGTTCTCTGGACAAGGTCAAATTCCATCCCCAAAATTGCTTTTTATGTTTTCCTCTGGTTTTCGTAATGGATTTGGAATCCAAGGCCTCAACTATGTACTTATGCACTACAAATATGTACTATGGTATGTACATGTAGTATGTACCATCATTTCTGTTTTTTGTACAATACAAAGCACTGTGCCAGCGACCTATGTCCCCGGCCGTTTTCCAAAAGTCTGAAAGCATCTCTTGCATCTGGAAGTAGCGGTTAGATAACAGCTTGTTAGGTTTTCAGCCAAGTCCAAGAAGTGTGGTGGACATGGGGGTGGGCATTGGGGGGGATGGACAGAGAGGGACCTGGGCTCTTTTGCAGTTGAGTCAATTTTAATCTCTGCCATCCCTGCACCCGTGGCAGAGAGGAGGTCCTTAGTCAAAAGCTCCAGGGACTTCTCTGACTGGGGGCAGGGCATACAGACTCTCTGAGCCCCGCCCACCCTGCACCAAGAGAGCAAGTGCTCTGAGAGCTGCTGGACCAGTGGGTTCGAGTCTGTGCTCGGCCCACACCACCATGGTTCCCAGCTGAAACGCACGGAGAGAGCCAGGTATTTCCCATCTACTCCCTGAGGGCAGAACGTGCGAACCAGGACCCCGCCAACATTACAGACTGAGTCTGTGCCATCCCTGCTCACCCAGCAGAGAGGAGGTCCTTACTCAGAAGCCCCAGGGATTTCTCTGGCTCGGGGCAGGGCAAACAGACTCTCTGAGCCCCACACGCCCTGCACCAAGAGAGCAAATGCTCCGGGAGCTGCTGGACCCATGGGTTCGAGTCTGTACTCGGCCCACACCACCAAGGTTCTCAGCTGAAACGGGTGGAGATAGCCAGGTATTTTCCATCTACTCCCTGAAGCCAGAGCGCACGAACCAGGTCCCCGCCGACATTACAGACTGAGTCGCTGCCATCCCTGCACCCGCGGCAGAGAGGAGGTCCTTACTCAGAAGACCCAGGGTCTTCTCTGGCTGGGGGTGGGTGGAACAGACTCTCTGAGTCTCCGCGCACCCTGTGCCAAGTGAGCGAGTGCTCCAGGAGCTGCCAGACCTGCAGTTCGAGTCTGTGCTTTGCCTTTGCCCAGACCCCTTAGCGAGTTGAAGGCTGGGGAAGTCTGTGACTGCTACCCATCTGGCCTGCATCTGGTTCTGGTATGTGTGCTGAACTGACTGGAGACATAGATTCAGGTGGTTCACAAACTGTAGACCCCACAGTTTGTGTCTGAATTATGCCTGTACCCTAAACTGCCTGGGGACATAGGTCCACTGCACCAGGATTGACACAACAGTGCAACCTGAGTCTGGGCTGTGCACGTGCCTGAACTGCAAGGGGACGCTGGATCAGATGGTTGGCCATCAACTGACACAAGTGCCCGTGTCAGAGAAAGGGGATAAATAGATACAAATCAAAAATTGCCGGAAAATCCAAGACTATGTAGCGCTACTCAGAGGTGACCCAGGGTCAAACCTGAACAACAGAAAAACTAGGGACACTAGTGCTCTTGGCTGAGCAGCTACTGAAGAGGGAAACTGTGCTTTCTGCATCCTGTAGCAAACATGTCAAAACAAAAAACTAAAACACAATCTCAGAACTCCACCCGAATCAGAACAAGTCCAGGAGACATCAACATAGGAGAATTTGGGAAACACATGGCTGAAATAGCTGAAATGATTGCAATGGAAGTAAAGAAACAGCTCCATAAGGCCATAGGAGACATGAGATCAGAAACACTCAGGCAAAAAGTGAAATGACAAGAACAATGAAGGAAATGGTAAAAAAGTCTGAAGAAGAAATATATAAGAAAATAGAAGAACAAAGACAAGAGTCAGAAGTGTTCAATGAAGAATATAGAAAGGACTTAGAACACACGAACCAGATTCTAAGAGACTTCCAGGAAAACAAAGCTGCCACTGAAAGCTAGCAAATCCTCTTGAATGAAGCTGAAGATAGAATCTCAGACCTTGAAGACAGCATGGCAGCTAGCGACCGGGAACGAACAGATCTCGTAAAAAGAGCAAGGATCCAAGAAAAGTCAATTCAACAGCTGCAAGATGAGGCAAAGAGGAATAATGTACGACGTATAGGAGTCAATGAAACAGCAGGAAGCAACACTTAATCTTAAACTTCAAATAATCTTAAAAGATTATTTGAAGAAATAATAACAGAAAATTACCCAAGCATGGAAACAGAACCTGATATACAGGTAAATGAGGTATTCAGAACGCCAAACAACCACAACCAAAATAAAACTACACCCAGACATATAATAGTCAAGTTCCCAGATCTCCAGCTCAAGAACAGAATATTAAAAGGTGCTAGAGAAAAGAAAAAATTTACCTATAAAGGGAAGCCCATCAGAATCACGGCAGGCTTCTCAGTACAAACCCTCAATCGAGAAGAACTTGGAGTGAAATATTACAGGTCTTGAGACAGAACAGCTTCCAACCAAGACTGATGTACCCTGCCAAACTATCCCTCAAATTCAACAGAGAAATAAAATATTTTCATGACAAAGAACAA
>NW_004955534.1:3838239-3858471 GCF_000276665.1 Chinchilla lanigera | reverse complement strand
AAGATCCTCTCTCCAAATAAATTAAAAAGGGCTAAGAATGTAACTTAATACAAAGATTTCCCACCAAAAATACAGAGACCCTGAGTTCAATCCCCAGTAGTACAAAAACAAATAAACACAAACACAAACTTCACAACATTCTGGATGCCACCCAAAAAATGACTATAGGACACCAGACTATATCACCCTGAATATGCCTCTTTGGCATAAGGGGTATTTTGAGTGATTATTTTGGGAAAAGGCAGGTACAGGAGAAGATCTAAAAAGAATACAAGTCTCTGAGTTCCCCTTTGGGGACTAGGGTTGTACCAGCGTGCGTTTAACATATGAAAGATCTTGAGTTCAATCCAGAGAATCCTCCCCAAAACATTACCCTTTTGTGAGGAAAAATTACAACAATAAAGTCACTCTCCGTTTATTAGTATCTTCTTCTCCACACCAGGGTAGGAACAATTACTGTAAATTGCAATGGAATCTTATCAACACAGAAGGTATAGACTTGAAGCAGCATAACAACAACAAACTTTTAGATTAGTCCCCTGTCTCTTTTGTAGTAGATTGTTGCTGGAAAGAGTTTTTGGTATAACATAAATTCACCTTGTTACTACTTTAGAGGTAATCAAGAAGTATATGATAGTCTATAACAGTTTTCATGAATTTAGCACCTCTTGTTTTTGCTTTACAGTTGAAAGTGAGTTAATCTCGACCTTTGTTAGGATCTGAGAAGTGTTTTAGACCCTGTTTGCCAGTAGTATTATGCTTAATGACTAAACTGCAAATGACATAGGGTTTAAATTGGTGAAGGCCTGAACACCCAGACAGAAAATCCTTGAATAACAGAGTTCCTAAGTTGTCCTTCAGGAAAAGCTGCTAGAATCCCCTCAAGATGGTTTGGAACCTGCTTTTCAAGAGCAAACATGCTCAGGGGCCAGCCAGTCCAGTTGATGACCTTTGGAAGTCACAATGTTAAAATGCCTCATGTAGAATATGATAACTCTCCCCTCCAAAAAGAAAAACACAACGTGTGAGGCAGCACAATAACTCCTTCTGCCTGCACAAAAGAACCCTAAAAGAGCTTCTGTTGCAGCAAGCCAAAACTGAGTCCAGGAAAAGAACGGCACCCAAGAAAGTCAGGAGGCAATGAACAGCTTTATTTGCACCGGTGGTCCTGGCTGGGATACCTCCCCACCAAGCCAGGCACTGCTTGCTTGTGGCCTAGCATTTTTATATGATGTATAAGCAGGAGGTAGGAAGGAAGTACAGAAGTGAGAGAGAACAGCCTGGCAGTTCTTCTGATTAGCTAGCAGGGTGAGATCATCAGTTACAAAGCTAGATTAATGATCATCAGTTTCAAGGCTAGATTGATGGTCATGAAAAACTGTACAAGAGAGACTGTTCTTTTTAAAACTTTGTTCTTTTGAAACTACCTAGCTCTATAACTGCTTCATGGCTTTGTAATTACTTTCTTGACCCCTGTAACCACGAAAGTATAACCAAACATACAGGATGCCCCACTGTACCGTTGTACCACTATTCATAAATTGATGATCATTAGTCTACCTTTGTAACCAATGATCTCACCCTGCTACCTAATCGGAAGAACTACCAGGCTGTTCAGTCTTGCCTTTGTACCTCCTGCTTGTGCATCATATAAAGGCCCTAGACCACCAGAGTTTGGGCCTGATATTCAGGGAATGTTCCCTGTCAGGACCATCAATGTACATAAATCTGCTGCCAAATCCTGGGTGTCATTTTGGTCTTTCTGCTTGCCATTGCACTGATGTGTGGCCAGGAAGTCCAACCATGCTGACCTCTTTGGAGGGAGTTCTAGAGTGAAAAATAATATATCCAGCAGCCAATTCAACTTAAAGCATCAAGCATGTCATTTAAGAAATGTAAAGAATTTTTTTCCCTTAAGTGGTAGGGGACAATTATAGGAGTTCACAATGACAAGATGAAAAGAGATCATTTAGTGCTCTAGGTAGTGTCACAATATATGGTAATACTAGTAGAAGGGCAAAGGACAGATAGAGTGTAGAATAAAAAAATTAATCATGGGCTGGAGTGTACGTCAGTGGTAGAGCACTTGCCTAGTGTATTAGTAAATTTTCGCATTTCACCGTACCCAGTACTCACAATTTAAAGGAGGAAAGTTTTGATTTAGCTTTAGATGAGATTTCGTCCATAGTCACCTGCTTCCAAGGCAGGAACATCATGGCTAAAGGGGTGGGTGGAGCAAAGCTGCTTAGCTTATGGTGGCTAGGAAGCATAGCAGAAAATTGCTATCAGAGGGAAATGGGCACGGGAGCACTACAGTGACCAAGGTCACACCTCCATGACCCACCCAGACACTCTCTGCAGTATGCTCTATTAATCTGCCAGGATTTTCTTAATCTGGTGAAGTTAATGTATCAGGATAATTGCTCACACCTAGCATGCAAGAGGCCCTGGGTTCCACCCCCACACTGCCCAATAAGACTAAATAACAATAATTTTGTTCCATTATCTCAGATGAATCTTCTGAAGTCAGCAACTTGTATTGTCTTGTGCAGAAGTTGTCCATTTCTGCAGTCAGTGGCTTCTAGAGGATCTCTAGCAATCCTCAGTTTTAAGATCTGATGAAATGGATGTCCATTCATGCAGAGGGAAGTGATGCATATCTTCTAAAAGTTTCATATACTCTCAAAAAATCTAAGTATGAAAACACTGGACTTTTACTAATTAGCTTGTTAAAAATGTGAATTTTTTTTTTTTTTTACCAAGAATCACAACATTTTTATTTCCATTGCCTGTTTCACTTCCAGTCATGCAGAGGATATTTAAATATGTACTCTGCAAATTTTTTTGTTGGACATAAATCTGGATATATTGCATGAATCTCTTGGAATATTCAGTTACATTAGTCTGTAATAGAATAGAATCTGGGATTATAAATGAAATTCTCAAAGGCATGAGGAAGACTTTGATTAACTTGTTAAGAGATAACTTACGCATTTCTGGGAAGCTTAACCTTGTGGTTATCAGGTCTAGTAGCAGTTTTTTGGAGCTAAAAATTTGAAGGTTTTTCTGAGATTTAATGACTAAATTTCAGAATTTTATTGTCTTTTGAAAATGCAATTTAGTATGGTAGGGACAGAGGAATTTCTGGGAAATTATAATACGTTAAGTGATTTACAGGATTTTAATGATACCAGCAATTTGTTTTTCTTTGTGGTACTGGGAAAAGGACCCAAGTACTTCACACTGAGTTACCTCCCCAGCCCTTTTATTTTGCATTTTATTTTACTTTTTATCTTTTATTTTTTAAAGACAAGGTCTTGCTATGCAGTTCTAACTGGCCTTGAACTCACTATGTACCAGGGTGGCCTTGAACTTGCAGCAATCCACTTGCCTCAGTTTTCCAAAGGCAGGAGAGTGGGCATGACCTGTGAATTTCAAAATTCTAGGACACGTGTATGAAACAGTTCCAAAAGCCTTGCACTTGGATTTATGAGAATTTTCGATAGGATTGCCTAAACCTGACATCTGCCTGAGAAGTAGGAGATACAGTAAGAATGTTGCCATTAAGCTCTGAGCTCCTATGTTCTTTCACAGCAGTGCACTCTTATGCTGTAGTGTATACTTTCTTTTCCTACTTCTACTTGGCCCAAATTCATTCTGTGGAGCTTGTTTCTTTTCCTAACTTTATTAATGCAAAACCTTGCTGCCTTTTACACTTGTCTTGGCCAATTCTTTTGCTCAGGACAGAAAGAACTTAGAAACCACCTGTAAGAGACTCCAGCACCCTAAAACTTGGTTGTAGTAGAAAATGCTCCCCTCAGCCAGTATACTTCTGTTTGTTAGTTGCCTAGGTAATAATAGTTCCTGCTCTAGACCCACTTGTTCCTTTCTTTTAGAAATGGCTGGTCAATGTGATGCAGAGCTGGTCAGTATGATGCACATTGTATAAACCAACTGACAAGCAATTCAGGCTCTGTACTTCCTGCTAGCTTATCCAATATAAGCCCTAGACCACTGGAGATCAGAGCCCGATATTTTGGAAGTGATCCTGATCAGTGCCTGTTGATGTAAACAAATCTGTCTCCAAATCCTGGGTGTGATTTCAGTGTTTCTGCTTGCCATTGTAATTTAGCCATACCTTGTCTCATAATAAAAAATTTTAAAAGGCTGATGATGTACTGAAAGGAAAAAACTGTACCAGGAAATTTTTTTTTTTTTAAAAAAAAAGAAAAAATCTTTGCTCTTTTGAAACTATTTCTGTAAGTGCTTCTTGGCTATGTAATTACTTTTTTGACCCCTGTAACAATGAAAGTGTAACTGAACATGCAGGATGTCTGACTGTACCGTGCTTCATGCCTTTTAATCTAGCCTTGTAACTGATGATCATTAATCTAGTCTTGTAACCACTGATCTCACCCTGCTAGGTAATCAAAACACTGCCAGGCTGTTCTGTCTCACCTTTGTACCTCCTTATTGTGTATCATATAAAAGTATTAGCCCACTGGTATTGAGTGCCTGGCTTTGTTGTGGAAATTGATCCCAGCCAGGACTACTGGTGTAAGTAAAGCTGTTCACATCCTCCTGACATCCTCAGGTGTCATTCCTTTCCTGGACTAAGTTTTGCGGCGACAGTTCCTCATTGTGAAGGCCCTAGGTTCTGTCCCAGTATTGAAGAAAAAGTCAGTGTTAGTGTTGGGGATGTAGAATAATTATCTAGTATGCTCAGGCCCTGTGTTTGATCTGCAGTACGACACACACACACACACACACACACACACACACACACACACAAACACACACACCCTAGAAAGAAAGAATAAAAAGTGGAAAGAAAGAAGAGAATGTATTAGAAAACAAAAGCACTACATAGGGGTTCCCCAATAAGGTGAGGCCTCAACTCACCTGTAATGAAACAAAAAACCCCCACAACAAAACAAACAAACAAACACGCACTGATAGCCTCTTTGGAGAGATTAGAAAAGGGCCAGGAGGCTTTGGTTCCAGTTTTTGTTATACCTTAATAGCCTTATAGGGTTGTTCAACATTCTCAAGCAGTATCTCTTAAAATTCCCTCTTCTCTTGTTGTTTCAGTAACGGGCTAACTGGTCTGTGCTGTTGACTGGAATTTGTCTCTGCTATTGGCCCACCAGCCAGATGGGAGATTGAAATAGAAAACATTTTCAAACAACCATCAATGAAAACCTAAGAAAGACAAGAACTAAGCCATTCAATTATGTTAAATTGTTAACTATTAATCAGGAAAATGATGAACACCCCTTGGAACTAAAATTATTGAAATTACCTTTAATAATCTGTCTGTTTAAAGGAAAGAGTTACATGTGGCTATTGGCTATGACTATCAAACAACCGTGGCTATTAAAACAAAAATGAAAAGCCTGTACAGCTGGTTAACAAGATAAATCATCACCTTAGGTCCCTTTTTAAATACAGTCTTTGATTTCATGAGTGTAAATGGGTATTATCCCTTCTGATTCATATTATAAGAGATATCTGTTAATTGATGACCTATAAAAAAGGTTGTTGTAGTTAAACTTGGCCAATATATCATCTGATAGTGTACTCTGATTTATATACAATTTCCTTGTGTATGTTTGTCATTCTGTCTATTCAATGTGTGTTGATTACCAATTACAACACCTTCAGCTTCCTTGTTTAAGCAAAACAGCTTTTTATCACTGGACAATTTCTTTTAACTTTTTTGTTTTTCTTGATATTTCCACAGGAAACATTTTATATAGATTTCCAAGGTAGCCTAACTCATTTAAAACATTACCAGAGGGGCTGGGGATTTAGCTCAGCGGCAAAAGCGCCTGCCTGGCAAGTGCAAGGTCGTGAGTTCGGTTCCCGGTACCGGAGAAAAACCAAAAAAAAAAAAAAAAAAAAAAAAAAAAAAAAAAAAAAAAAATAAAACATTACCAGAGACTGACTGGCTTGAAGCTTACATAGGAATAAAAGCCTTAAAGTTTGATAACATAGAGGTTACATATGATTTAAATTAATATGTATGTTTCTGTATGTTAACTTTAAAGTATACAGTATCCTCTAAAAGTTCTAGTGAATCTGGCCAACAGATAAATAAATACTCAAGATATTATCTCAGATTCTTGTGTTCAATACAGGTTAACAGTAGGCTAATTCAAATGAACTTGGTAAAAGTAAAGCTGTCTCTAAATTTGGTAACATATTTCCACGCAGGTTGCTAGATAATCAAGATAACATAAAAATCAATTTTATAAATGAACTATTTATTATTGACTTTATACCATAATTTAAGTGTTTTCCTTGGTCAAAAGTAATATATGTAACTTTGAGAAGTATTAACTGCTATGGTGAATCATCTAAAATAATTATTTGGGCTATAATGACATCTTTTAAAAATTGTTCCTGACATTTAAACTTGACCTACATCTATTCGTTTAGCTAAACAAGCCTTTTTGTTATGTTATAAATGAGACACACCTGTATATTGGATAGTAAGTCTATTTGTTGTCATTAACACTGTTTTCTAAATTTGCCAGAGCTGTAAATATGTCCTTAACTCTTGTCAATATAGTTACACCTCATAGAACCTATTGAAAGAGTCTAAAATTGGTCTTGAGTGTAGAAACTAAATATATGAAGATTTCTCTATAGTTTTTATGTCAATTATTGCTAGCATCAAGGTATATTAAATGGTGTATTTGTTTTTCCAAAGAATATAGTCCTTTCAAGATGTAAAACTAAAAAAACATCTTATCATACTTGTGACTTCCAAGCTAAAGCTATTTATGCTGGCAAACTTTTTCAGACTCAAGCATCTGGTTTTCCCTTACTTTCTTCCAACTGCTTTTGATACAATGTACATGCCGATCCAATATGAGCCAGGCAGCCAGGTGATGCAGGTAGGTTTCCAGGCTTGTGGTTGTGTGAATTTTATATAATTTTGTTAAAGCAGTTAAAGATACTCAAACACCATGCCAAACATCCAGGCAATGTCACTCCAAAATTTAAAGTTTAGAGGTTAATAACCTGTAAAGTACATCTACAGACAAGTATATTTTTCTTAAATGACATTCTATTAAAACATGACAAATTTAGGTTAAACTTTATACCATTTAATACCTTGAAATTAGATAAAAATAACTGACAAAAATTATTCTATACTAAGTTGAACATTTAAATGTGTTTCAGAGATAACAAAACTTAACAGTTCTAATATAATAATGTCATCATGATTACTATGTTAAAGTAAGATCTCAAGTTTTCTTTCTAAATTTTTATAATTGTTATCTGTTAACATTCTTCAGGGGTTCAACATCCAATCATGATTGGTAAAGAAATAATAGCTCCTTTCCTATAGGATCCTACAACTTTGATGATTCAACAAACCTCCTAAGCAGGGAGTTTTTGGAAGATGAGAAGATAGAAATTAACCAATGTACAGTGTGCTAAAAAGGAGGATCACCAGAGAGAGAAACATACCTCCCGTGCTTCACAAGAATCCACATTGTCAAGCAAAGCCTTGACCCATTCTGGCAGCTCACACTACAGAGGAGCTAAGAGGCTCTGTACATGGTTCCAAAAGTAACCACTGAAGAGCCTTAACTGACTTTGATAGATAGCAAGAGGTTAATTTTTATTAGCGCAGGTTTCACTTTAAGTTGGTTTTAAAACACCCACCAGAAATATATAACCAAAGATATGCAAAAGTAATAATATAAGCTAGATATAGAAAGGGGGTTTAAATTGGTACAGTGCCCTCTGTTAGCAGTTTCCAGCTATACCTGTAGCAGAGCACTGTTATAGTTCAGTGAGGGTAGAAAGCTTTAGTGGAAGTTATAAAAGCTTAGTAAGAGTCTTTAAATTCCTTAGGTAAAATTGTCCTTCAAAACCACTCAACTCTCCATCTTACAGTTAAAACTGGAGGGACTTACAACAAAGAAACACCATAGTTATAGATAACCTCCATCAGTAGAGAGTTCTAGGAGCCAACTGCTTGCAATCATTATTGCACTCTCTTAAGAGCAGTGTCTAGACATGGCTCTTTACCCAACCTGCCTTTGCATTCTAATGCTCATACTGTGATAGGGTACATGCTTTAATCTCTTGGAATATTTTGTTTATTATTGCCTAGAGGCTGCCAAACTGCAAGTGATCATGCAGATGAAACCAACAACAAATGTGCCAGACTCCTTTAATGGGATCGACTAGATTGACTTTGTAAAGGGAGCTCATACCTGCTAAACTACCACATGATTCTACCCAACGCCCTTTAGATTGGCTTTCTGAAGACAGCCCCAGCTGCAGTCTCCCCTACACTGACAATTCTTAGCTCAAAGCAGCTAGATTTAAATTCCACCCATACTCCCCTCACCATAGTTACTGATAGCCCTTCAGAGTGGTGAATATTTGTTGGCCTGCTTGGTGGGCCCAAGGGAGATTTTTGAGGGTGAGTTCCCAAAGTTAAAGAATCCACACATGAGGCCGGTTATGTTGGCATATCCCTGTAATCCCCATACTCGGGGAGTTCAAGGCCAGCCTAAAGCATCTGGACCTCTATCTGGACCTGTGGAAGATAGTGCCATGGGCTCTAGGTCTTTAGCTGGACTTATGCAGGACATTGCGGTGGGATCCAAGCCGTCAGCCAGATTCTTTGAGTCTCTAATGTGTGGACAGATCTCCCATACTCTTTTGCATTTGACTTTTTGGGTGAATATTATAAAATAATCCTATAAATTATGTGTCCTGTATTAAATCTATTCCCTTGTAAACCCTGACTACAACAGAAGTCATAGATAAGTCAGTGTTAATGATGCTAGCCATATAACCTTGCTATGTGCTGCACTTTCCTATTTGATCAATAATAGTTAAGCAGCTATACTTGTAATCCTACAGGCAGATTATAGTTTGAGCCACACTGTACCTATATTGTGACTTTGCTATATAAATTATCTCTGACAAAGGGACTCAGTGGAAACCCACGTTTGGGACCACTTCTGTCTCATCAGGAATTATCTCTCAATAAAGCTTTCCTGCTCTTAACCTCTGTTGTTCCTTGGAATTCATTCTTTAATTTTGAAGGATATGAACTGGGCACGTCTGACATTATATTAGATGTCTGGTGGTTTTGCAAGAAAATGGTCTTGTATCCTGGTTTAATTGGCTATTCCATTCACTCTGACATTTCATAAGTCTTTAGGAAGTAAGAAGCCAGTGCCACTTTCCTTCAACTCTAAAACCTATACAGACTCAACTTGAGTTCCAAGGGTGGGGGTCACTAATAATTTCAAATAAAGAAATCAGATAGCTCCTGGATTTGAGTCAGTCCTCTTTTGGTAGTCCACAATAAAGAAAAATGTAGATTGAATTAATTACATTTATAATAATTCACAGTTTCATCAACTACACCAAAGATTTACTGCAAGTAGCCAGCCACCTAGATGCTACTAGTAGGATGTTCTGGAAAAATATCACTGCTCTTAATTGGATTCTAGATGAAAAATGAGGGGGAAGGGTGTGTCATGCTAAAAGGACAATGTTGCGCCTTTATTCCTAATAACACAGAACCAGATGGGACTATAATTAAAGCCCTAGAAGAACTCATAACTCTAGCCAATGAATTGGCAAGATTAGACAATCCATTTACAGGTTGGCTAGCAAGATGGTTTGGAAAAAAGGGATGTCTACATTGATATTAACTTTCCTAATAGTAGTGGTAACATTTCTAACCTCAGTGGGGGTGTTGCATCATCCTGTGTGTAAGCAGACTAGCTCAGCGGTTGAGATAGCTCTAACCAAATAGACACTCAT
This sequence comes from Chinchilla lanigera, assembly GCF_000276665.1. NCBI lineage: Eukaryota > Metazoa > Chordata > Mammalia > Rodentia > Chinchillidae > Chinchilla > Chinchilla lanigera. The sequence continues at coordinate 3,848,661 of NW_004955534.1, read as the reverse complement.
GTTCTAGCAACAAAACAGCCTATTATTGGTAGAATCTGAACCAAATTATGAGAGTCCTAGCAAGTTTTGGAACAATTGAATAATTAAGAAATGTCAATCTGAGGTGAAAATGCAAACAAATATTAAATAAAGGAGGCAATTTGTAAGAAACAAAACATAATGTGATCTATTTTCAGGAAAGTTCTTCCATCCTGAAGATGTAACTGAGGTTATGCTTCTGGGAGTCTCTAAACAAAAGGGGAAAGGTAAATAGCTAATTCAGTATGTAATTTGTTATATTAACTAACTCTGACTCTTACTGGAAAAACACTGGCAATTAAGAAGTTAGGCCCTGTTGTAACCAGGGTTCACGGGGGAAAAGATTTAGTACAGGACACATAATATATAGGATTATGTTATAATATTCGTCCAAAAAGTCAAATGCAAAAGAGTGTGGTAGATCTGTTCACACACTAGAGCCCCAAAGAATACAGCTGAGGGTGTGGATCCCACAGCAATGTCTACCATGAGTCCAGCTGAAAATGTAGAGCCCATGGCAATGTCTCATGCAATTCTGTATCAAGGATCTTCACCAGGAAGGTCCAAAGGTCAGTGATGGAAGCTAAAAAGTCTGCACCAGTGGAATGAAGGATCTGTGCCAGCAGGCTGAAGAATCTGCACTGGAGCCAGGAAATGACACTCAAGGTAAGGACCAGAGCTCCCCTGAAGAGAATTGCAGCCATCCTCAGTGACAGTGAGGACCCACGTTCCTCTGAGGAGGACAACAGCTGAGTTCATATTAGGAAAACCAGCATGACAAGTTTCGCCAGGAGGATCAACAGCACCTCATCTTCCCCTCCAATTTTCCTTTTATGTTGTTGGCAACAATCCTCAGGTGGGCTTTCCACACCCAGCACCATGGTGACTCAGTTCAGCTGGTGTTATAAGTTGACAGTTAGTTAATACACCACAGCCCCATAGATTAATCATTTGCTTCTAAAACCTACAAAATCTTTACAGAGAGAGAGTGTCTTGTGTAGGTTGGACACCACTCAGTACTCGAGCCAATGAGAAAAAGGAAAGACTGTTGAGTCCTGCTCTGTCTTGCTTGCTGGTGTGTTGGTCAATAGTGTCTTCCCTAGGGGTGTAGTTATTCCAGCCACTCTAGGTTTCTGTGTCCATCTATGTGCCCCATTTCACAACTTTTTCCACATAACTACATTGCCTGTGAGGTGCCTTCCCACCCCACCCCAGAGGCTTCTGGTTTGGTATATTCCAAAGTGTGGCAAGTGTCCTAGATGAGGCATATCCTTCATCACACTGGCATATGGGGAAAGCAAACCATCCCCCGAGGTCTGTATTGGATATAGACAGCCAGGTGTAGAGGGGGATATACTTAATATCAACACTTTCAGACCCAGACTCCTCTGAAAGCCATGCAAGTTTGGTCTGGCTTCTCACAAGGGAGGCCAGGACTCCTGTTTCCTTCCTTGTTTGAGTTTAAACTTCTCAGAGGGTCTATATCTGGCTCACACTCTCTCTGCAACTGTCTCTTGTGGCTGTCTCCTACCCTCAGTGACAGAGTCACATTGGAAACCCTGAAGTACAGTTGTTTTGTGGTTCAGACTTAAATAGTTAATCCCCTCTCAAGATGGCTGCTAATTAAACACTCAAATACTGTAAGATCTGCACTGGATTTCTTCTCAGTGCTGTTTTGCAGTTTTCAGTAACTGTGGGCTTTTCTTGGAGCTAGCACTAATGACCTGGTCTATTGTTTCTCCTTGGAACAGCTGATCTTCTCCCGGCTTACCTGGTGTTAGTAGAAACAGGTCTTCCTCCTTCGGAGCCAGGGTCACCCTTCCAGACTGCCTTGTTCTTTTCTCTGTGTTGTCCTGTTTCTCCTGCTTCTTTTTATTTTCCAGGTTTCTTGTTAACTGCCCCCTGACTCCTGAAGATTTACTTCATTTTTTCTTTACCAAGTTGCTGTCTGCTAGGTAGGTGTCTTGATTCCAGGTCCCAGAGAGGCAGTATTTTGCTGATTATTAATGTAGTATGTTTAATCTCAATTAACAAAGCTTTTAAAAAAATTAATGTCACTTTATGATAAAAAATTTCAACAATGTATAAATTGGCAAGAAAGTCTTCTATTTCATAAAAGGCATTTAAAAAGACAGTTCTCACAGGTAGTAGAGAAAGATTAAAACTTTCAGCTTTTGAATCAACAACTGGGATCTCATTAAAAAAGATTTGCACATCAATAGAAATCATCAACAGAGTGAAAAGACAACCCAAAGAGTGGGAAAAAACTCTAGCCAGTTGTCCCTCAGACAAAGGGCTTATATCTAGAATATATAGAGAATTGAAAAATATCAGACCTCCCAAATTCAAAGGCCAAATCTAAAAATGGGCATCTGAGATGAATACACACTTCTCAAATGAAGAAATACAAGTGAAAAATAAATATATGAAAAAATATTCAACATCATTGGTCATTCAAGAGATGCAAATTAAAACAACAGTGACATTCCATCTCACCCCAGAAAGAATGGTTATCACCAAGAAATCAACCCATAACAAATGCTGGAAGGGTTGTGGGGAAAAACAAACCCTTCTCCACTGTTGGTAGGAGTGTAGACTTGTGCAACGACTGTGGAAATCAGTGTGGAGATTCCTCCAAAAACTAGGATTAGAGGTCCCATTCAACCCAGCTATTCCCCTTCTGGGTATCTTCCCAGAATAGTTAAAAATATCATACCACAGCGATACATGTGCTCTCATGTTTATAGCAGCACAATTTGTTTTTTTTTTTTTGTTTTTTTTTTTGTTTTTTCTCCGGTACCGGGAACCGAAGCAGCACAATTTGTAACAGATAAATCTTGGAAACAACCTGAATGTTCATCACCTGAGGAATGGATAAAAAAGATGTGGGCTTTTCATACAATGGAGTACTACTCAGCCAGAAAAAATGATAAATGAGACTTTTATAAGTAAATAGATACAACTAGAGACCATACTCATAAGTGAAATAAATCAGACCCACATGTATAAACATTATATTGTCTCCCTGTTGTGAGAAACTGAAAGAGTAAATAAAGTCCAAAATGTACAATAGATATTGTGAAATAGGAAGAAATTTTTCAAAAGGAAAAAGGAACTAGGATGGGGGAAGGGGAAAAGAAGGAAGGGAAAAGGAAAAAAAAGACAGTTACATTACTGGTTTCTCTTGGTTCATTAAAAAGAATGGTTTGTGCTAACATCATTTGGAGAATTTTTTATATCTGTATCTTGTAGTCTGAGTAACTACCTTAAAGGTAACAATACTCAATGTAGTAAGTATTGTTATTCTGCTATAATTTTGTTATAAAGTTTTGTTTTACTTTTTTCCATAAAATTAATGAAAACAACAAAAAGAAACTTTCACCTTTAGTCATGTGAAGACAAGTATGACCACTCTTACCTCTTTAACCTTGTACTAGAGGGATTACTTTTCTTTGTTTTGACAGGATAGACAGGGAAGCAGAAAAAATAAAAGATGCCTATACTGGAAATGTAGAAATAAGTCTATATTTGCAGATTTCTTGACCTTTAATGTTGATATTTTGGTCTTTGTCATCGCCTTTGGATATTTTTTCCTGTGTATCTGGTTATCCTTGTCATTTGCTTATATTTATTTATTTATTTATTTATTTTATTTTATTTTTTTGGGTTTTTTCCGGTACCGGGAACTGAACTCACAACCTTGCACTTGCCAGGCAGTTGCTTATATTTAAAAGCAAATAACAGTGACATTTGGCTATTTGCACATACTTAGGTGTAAATAAAGTTCCTTTAGTTTAAGCTTCATGTCAGGAATATTGTGTCATTTCCTGTGTTAGTATGCTGTGACAATATCCCAAATTACTATTCTCTAAAGATTATTAGCCTCCTACTAGCATTCTGGCAGCATAATAAGGAAAGAAGGATTTGCAAAGGTGATTTCAACATTCATTTTGTAGAAGATCTTTCATTCAGTTCTCCAGTTTTCGGGACATCTGCCCTCAAGAATGCCTGCAAACTTCTCTGTCTCTCCAGCGCAGAACTTTTATTTTACCTTCTCCAGAGGATCAACATCCACCCTGTTTCTTTCATTTGAGAGAGTAAATTGCCTGGCTGACTGGTATTTGAAAGGTGATCTGGTGGTCTTTTTCTTGGATATATTTTGCCAAATCTTTCTGTTTTTAGCTGTAGCTTCATTCCCATTTTCAGAGGTATCAGGAACCAGAAATTGCCCCTGCTGGGGTAATTCTCACCTTTCTCTGGTAGGCTGTCTGTTATACTTTTTTGCTGTTCTATTTCCAGGTGTTATTGATGCTGTATTATCACTAGTTATATACGATTATGTTAAAGTAATAATTAATGGATAATAATCTTTGTTTTCCTTACTCATCTGTTTCTTTTGAGAATATATAAAAAGATTTACATGTGGATTTACAACCATTATTATACAGCAATCCAGAATACGAGACTCAAATTTAACTTGTATTTCATTGTATGAATGCATCACATTTTTATCCCATTTAATATTTCTTGAGAATATAGATTTTTATATTTTAAATAATGGCATTATGTATTTAATTTGCACAAATCTGTGCTTACTTGTAGGAGTTGTCCTTTATAAAGTTTCTTTAATTGCTGAGTCAAAGTGTAGGATAGTTACAATTTTAAGAGATACAATACAGTCGTTTCCCTCATGATGGCTTCAAGAATTTATATGCTGATGAACAGTATATAATACATATCCTCATGTAATGAGGAAATTGTGATCTTACAGTTTTCAATAAAAGAAGAAGGTGATCATTCTCATTTTGTTATTTCCTTGGTTATGAGAAATATGGGAGATATATTTATTTAATTTTAACATATTTTAATTTATTTTTTATAATCTTTATATCATTTCTTCATTTTTCTACTTGTTTCTACTTAAAGGTTTATAGGCAATTTTGTGCTAATGAAATTAACATTATCACTTATACAATACTATCATTTTCTCTTAATTTGTTAGATGATCTTTTGCCTTTGCTTAACACCTTTGGCTACGTGTATGTCTAATATTTCTGACCAAGCCTTGCATTTTTCCCCCTTGATAGTTTCTGGGTTTTAAATGTTGCCTTGAAAATTTTCATTGCATCAAGTTTACTAAAAAGTCTTCTATTGTTTTTGTCATCTAATAATATTCTGACTAAGCTTTCAGGCATTTTGCAAGAAATTAAGAGCACACTGAAATTAGAATAATTTAAAAATATACTAAAGAATTTAATGACAAACCTGGGGGTAGAATGTAGAGAAATAACCGAACATAAGGCCTTACCTTGGGGCTAATAGCATTGCAGAGCGGATCTGTGATCACTTCTAGGCCTATATCAATGAGGAGAGAAAGCTGGGTATGTAGGGCAACTTGAGGGGCACTGTGATGTGGTCAAGTGGTGCAGTCTGTAGCAACACATAGGGAAGGTATCAGGGCAAGAAAGTAAATAAATAATTGTAAATTTCCTATAAAATAATATTCTTTCTTCTTATAATCCCGAGCCAGAAACCAGAGGCAAGGAAGCCTCTTGAATTCATTCATGCAAACTACCCTCCCAAGCAAGGTGTGCAGTTAATTTTCAACCAGAGAAACACAAATAATATGGAAAAATATATATGTGTGTATATACATTTGAAATCCTCTCTCTATATGTGTACACATATATATGGTAGGGTTTACTACAAGGAATTGTCTTCCTTAATCAATTAATTGTGGGGCTGGCTAGGAAGCTGACAGTCCAAGGGCACATGGTTAAGAAGAGAATAACAAGAAGGTGGAATCCCTCAACCGTGAGCTGAAGGAATGCTCAGGGAAAAGGCAGAATAGTTGCAGGCTAGGCCATACATGCCAGCCAAATGATCCAGCAAGTGAGCAATAACGAAGTGAATGTGTAGGTCCCCAAATGGAGAAATATTTAGTTTTTCTTCCTTTCTGCTGCTTGGGATTTCTGTTCTCAGGGAGGATTTAAGCCTTTTTAAAAAGGGCTTCCATCTGATTGGCCAAGCCCATTTGCAATAAACTTCCTTTTGATTTATTCAACAGAAACTTATTAAAGACTTCAGTTACCTTCACAGCAGTAGCTAGATTTGCCCTTGATTGAATAATTGGGAGAAGGTGTATGTGCTATAAAATAACAACTGCCTCTGTTTTGTCCAATTCTCATGAAAGAATCTCTCTGTATCTTACAGCAGAAATTTTGGGAAGTGTAGATAGCCTAGCCAAATAGACACATTACATAAACTATCTTGTGAGTCATAAGTTGGAATCTAGAAGGGTGAAATGTCATCTGCAAGTCATCTGCTTATTATTATTTTTAATTGAAAACGTGTATATATTTATGGTATACACAATATCATGAAATACAGATATGTTATGGGATCAAAGTTACATATCAGCTAGAGAATATCACATTAAAGAACACTTGTATTCCTAGTTAAGAGCTTATTTTTTGTTATTTTTTAAGACAAATAGTATTTATTTATTGGTAATTCCACGTTCTTTCCTAATAAGATACAACCCATTGCTTTATTCAGGTATTTATACAACCCAGCCAGTTGGAGTTGGGGAAGGGACAGACTTGCACAATTAAAGACAAATGTATGTTGGGGAGGGGAATGAACTATAGACCTTTTTTTTGGTTAAATGCAAAAAAAAATTATAATCTATTATCCCATTTATAGGTAAAATGGGACAGAATAAACTTGAATGGTTTTAATCTGTAAGTTATGATATCTTTTCATTTCATATATACAGTTTATTTGGGTAATACCAAAATCCACTGACAGAATACCTAAAAATACAAACAAATATCAGGAGAGAAAAAGTCCCAACGATAGAAAGCTCAAGAAGGCCTTGGTGTGTGCGCAGCCGTACGCCTCAGTAGAAGCAGACAGTGTGCAGGAAGGCCCTGCCAGTCTTCTCTTCAAACTCCTGCAGCAGCTCGTCCATTTCGTTGTCTATATCTTCCGTGTGCTGGATACATTGGCAGAGCTCACAGATGAGGAACGCTCCTAGGGTGGCCTCTTCCTGGTTGTCCTGGATGTCCACGTTGACCACATGTACTGGCTGGCAGGTCTCCTGTTCTCTGGAATTCAGATCTTCCACCACTTGGTCATAGATTCGCTCTTCACAAGTGAGGATAAGATCAAACAGATCTTCGCAGTTCTGGAATCTTTCTGGCCGGGGCTTGATTCTTTTATTTCTGTCCAACATATGTAAAATGCCATTCTGTGTATAGAGTTCTTTGTCTTTCCTAACAAGATCCTTGTACATCTCGTCGTATGTAGTTTTGAAATCATAAACATTTGGCTTGTCGGGTGCTGGTCCTGGAAGCTTCACATGAGTTCCTGTTCCAAAGGACCGGACATTGAATCCTCGTTTGCTGAGGATGGCGTGCGCCTCCATGCTCCGGTTCTGGTTGCTGAAGCACACCACTGCCACCCGAAGCGGCGATGCAGGCATGGTGGCGGCCGCACAGTCCGGAAACCTGTCTCTGCTGTGCTTCCACCTAGCTGTCGTACTTCCGTGCGAGCAAAAAACATCAAGCAGCGATGGGAAGAGACGCGGAAGCCGCGCAGCCGAGCCCTAGAGCGTGAGCACCCGCCAGGCTGTCTGCTCTGTGGGCGGGGGTGGAGGGGAGGGCCTGCTTTTCTCGCTGCCGGCGGGGCTTCCTTTCTGAATGGCCCGCCACAGCTGACAGGGGCTAGCGCTCTCCGTACGCTGCAGATCTTTGCGCGCAGGCACTGCTGGCTTGCAGGTGCAGGGCACCGGCAAAGAGATCTTTTGGTTTTAAAAAATCAGTTACATATGTGAAAATTTGATTTTTTAAAAATGTATTTTAATGTTTTGGTGCACATTCTTGGTATACAGCATGATGTTTTAATATATGTGAACAGTACGGAATTCTTAAGTCAAGCTAATTAGCATATGCCCTACAACATATCCTTGTTTACTTTGTAGTGAGAGCCCTTAAAATCTGAATGATTTTTGTGTTTGTTTTTGGTCTTTTTGAGGTGGGGTTTCGCTATGCAGTTCAGGCTGATCTTGAGCTCACTTTGTAGCCCAGGCTGGCCTCGAATTCGCAACGATCCTCCTGCCTCAGCCTGAAGAGCGCTGGGATTACAGGTGTGTGCCACCACATCTGGCAAAATCTGAATGATTTAAAAATGTGCAATATATGTTAAATATAGCTACCATGGGAGTCAGTAGAGCTCTTGAACTGATTTCTCCTAAGTGAAATTTTGTATCCTTTGACCGACACTGCCCCAATCCTCCCACCTCTAGCATCAGCTAATCATCATTCTACTCTTGTGTCTGAGTTCAACTTCTTTACATTCTGCAGTAAATGAGGCGATAGAATATTTGTGCATGCCTTATTTTACGTCTTCCATGTCTGTCTATGTTGTCTCAAATGACAAGATTTTCCTTTAAAGTTCAACAATATTCTATTGCTTGTATAAACTACATTTTCTTTATCCACTCTTCTGCTGATGTGCATTGATTCTATATCATAGCTATTGTGCATAATGCTGCAAGAAACATGGAGTAATATTCCTCCATAGGCAGTACTGATTTCATCTCCTTTGATATATTCCTAGTAGTGTGGTTACTAGGTTAAGTAGTGCTTTTATTTTTAGTTTACTGAGGAGCTTCCAATATTGTTTTCCATAATGTCAGTACTGATTTACATTTCCACCAATAATTTACAACAGCCTCAGTCTGTCTCTGTCTGTCTGTCTCTCTCAATCTTTGGGTCTCTTGGTGGTACTGGGTGTTAATCTCAGCCTTTTTTATTGTGAGACAAAGTCTTCCTAAATTGCCCAGGCTGGGCTCAAACTTATGGTTTATAAATATGTTCTCCTACTCTGTAAATTATCTCTTTACTCTGTTGACCATGTCATTTGTTGTGCAGAAACTTTTTAGTTTGATGTGATCCCATTCATTTACTTTTGCTTCCGGGGTTATATATAAAAAATTGTCAATATTGTGGAGTGGAAGATTTTTCCTATGTTTTTTTCTAGCAGTTTTATAGTTTCAGGTATTACATTTAAGTCTTTAATCCTTTTTTTGTTTTTAATAGTACTGGGGATGATATCCAGGGCCTTTACATTGAGCTACATCTCCAACCCTTTAAAAATATTTTTACCGTTTATTTTATTTTGAGGCAGGGGCTTGCTAAAGTGCTGAATTACCCAGGCTGGGCTAGAGCTTGTATTCCTCCTGCCTCTGCCTCCCAGAGTACTGGGATTATAAGCACCAGGCTGACTTTGCAGTCATTTTTTAGGTGGTTTTTGTATGATATCAGATAAGAGCCTATTTCATTCTTCTCTGTGGAGATAATTAGTTTTTCTAATACTATTTACTGAAGATACTGTCTTTTCTCTATTGTGTTCTTGGCATCTTTGTTGATGCTCAATTAACCATAATCTGAGCATTTTAAAAAAGACATTATTATCACCCCAGAAAGAATGGCTATCATCTAGAAATCAACCAATAATAAATGCTGGTGAGGCTGTGGAGAAAAAGGAACTCTTCTCCACTGTTCGTGGGAGTGTAGACTGATGAAAACACTGTGGAAATCAGTGTGGAGATTCCTCACAAAACTAAGATTAGAAGTCCCACTTATCCCAGTTATTCCCCTTCTGGGTATTTTCTGAAAAAACTGAAAACATCATACCACAGCGATATATGTGCACCCATGTTTATAGCAGCCCAATTTGTCATAGCTAAATCTTGGAAAAAACCCAAATGCCCATCAACTGAGGAACGGATAAAAAAGATGTGGTATTTTTATACAGTGGAATTACCCAGCTATAAAAAAGACAAACTTGAGGCTTCTATAGGTAAATGGATGCAACTAGAGACCACACTCATAAGTGAAATAAATCAGACCTGCATGTGTAAACATCATATTGTCTCTCTAGTATAAGAACCGGAAAGACTAAATAAAACCCAAAAGGTACAATAAATATTGTGAAAGGGAAAGAAATTGCTCAAAGGGAAGGAATAACTGGGATGAGAGAAAAGAGAAAAAGAAAGAAGGAAGGGTAAAACTATATATGTATATACTAGGATAGCTGTGATAATTGTACTGCTGATATCTAATGGTGTATTGAAAGGAACAGTTAATGCTTAATTTTTTTTTCCTGAGCAATTTTACATGCTTATAGTTGGTAATCTGAACAACTAATTTGAAGACAACAATATGCAATATAACAACTGTTGAATTCCTATCATCTTGTTTAATGAAGCTCTGTATCATTTCTAATGTTTTTAAATTACTTTTAGTTATCTTTAATGGTTTGATCAATCTTGCATTCTTATATCTGGCAATATGAGCAACTTCATGAAGATAACAATATGTAATATAATAACCATTG
>NW_004955534.1:3818939-3836663 GCF_000276665.1 Chinchilla lanigera | reverse complement strand
AAATTTCTCCTTCTTTCCCTTCTCTCTTCCCACATCCCAGAAGCCCTTTACTCTTCGGTGGTTTCCTATCATTTCACAGTGTCTATCATACCTCCGAGCCATAAACACACTTTCAATGACCTCACTAACACTACAGTTTGCTTCACTGAAACATAAAACATATAAATTCACTTACTGGTTGGGAAAATGTGTAGACTTAAAAACTGAGGTATTTTTCTCCCTGTGGGTTGTTCAAATAAAATAAATACTGCTTACAGCAAATGTTTTCTTGGAAAGGAAAATGGAAAACAGCTACTTTTTCATATAACTCAAGTTCAACAGCAAAGTAAATTATATAAAAGTTGAATATTTGTCCTAGCTGTTCCTTGACCTGCCACTGTGAGGTATTCATTGGTTTCTTCTATATTTCGAATTCTGACCTACTAACCTTACACATCGGGTTCTATTTCACTTTCTGACATTTTTTTCTTCTCAGCTACCTTGCTACTCACCTCTAAAATATCTTGACATTTCCTAAAAATGGGACTACTTATAATTACAAACCTGAAACCACATTGAGTATTATCAGATATGGACACATACCTGAGGTGTATATGTTCATGTGTATATGTATACACCCATTTTGGTGGAGAAATGAGAATCTGATTATCCGGTCCCTGACCTTGGACCACTAATCTCCTGCTCGGAGGTACGACAACAGAATAAAACACAGACAAAATATATACACTATAGATACAAAGGGCACCAGGATGGTCAAAGCCCAATGACAGGCTAGGATCATGAGGCATGATGTCCTTGGCCTTTATTAGGTGGACAGCTTGATTGAGGGGTGTACTAGTGGGCTGCAGGAAGTGGTGGAGGTGAGCTGCTGATGGAGTCAGGTTCAAGAATTAAGAAATAATGCATTTTTGGAAAAGCACACAGGAACAGATCAGGTTTAACTAGTAACCTGATTGCTCACTTTGATTGCTGAGTTAGATGGAATTTGCATGAGTCAAGGTCCTCAGTAGCCATGTTATTTTGCTTTGAGGCACCAGAAGTTTATAGAGTGTTTGCTAGTCTCAGCTCTGGCTGTTGGCTTAAAAATTAGTCTGTCCTTAAGCCAACCAGGGGTCTTGCCACAAGTTAGGCCTAGGACAGATTCTCATTTTATTTTTGTGCCAATTTATTAATACTAATTATTTGCCCTGTACTGCATCAAGCTGGCCCTCAGCATCTGATACCTCAATTTTTTTATTGTGATAAAATACATAACACAATATTTATGATTTCAGCTATTTGTAAGTGTGTAATTCAGTGGCATTAAATACATTAATAATGTTGTGTGATTATTATCACTATCTTAGGCCATTTGGGATGTTATAACATATTACCTTAGACTGAGTAATTTATAAACAACAGAAATGTGTTTATTGTTCCGGAGGCTCAGAAGTCCAAGATCAAGTCATCAGTAGATTTGCTGTCTGGTGAAAGCCTGTTCTTCATGTATGGCAGCTTCTATGTCCTTACCTGGTGGAAGGGACAAGAAAGGTCACCCATATACCTCCCCTTTTATCACAATGACTACTGTTGATGCTTTTATATTTTACATTAATACAGGTTTCATTTATTTTCATTAGTTATTAAAGCATAATAAGTGTGCACATTAATAGGTTTCACTGTGACATTTCTGTACATGTATATATGGTGCTTTGAGCATGTACATGCTCTCTTTTTTATGAGGGCATTAACCCCATTCACCCCAAAAAGCTTCACTGGTTATTACTGTCACTTTTGTGATTAGGTTTTGACATATGAATTTTGGGGGGACATAAACATTCAGACCATATCCATATCTATACCAAAACCATTAAAAATTATTATCAACAAAAACTCTGTATCCAATCAAACAATACTGCCCCTCTTTCCAGTCCCTGGCAGCCTCTGTTTTACTGTCTCCAAAAATTTGCTTATTGTAGGTACCTTATATAAATAGGATAACATAAGAGTTTGCTTTATGGTGTCTAGCTTGTTTAACTAAGCATACTGTTTTCAAGATCCATGCATGTTGTAGCATATGCCAAAATTTCACTTTTTATGGTAGATTGATATTTCACTATGTACATACCATATTTCATTTATCCATTCACCTGTTGCTTTCAATCCAATTGGATTGTTTCTACCTTTTATATATTGTGAACAATGCTGCTATGGACACTGGTTCACAGTGTCTGTTCAGATCATATTTTCAATTCTTTTGGATATAGGAATTTTGACATTGGAGCAGAATTTCTGGTTCCTATGGTAATTCTATGCATAATTCTTCAATAATCCATGGAATTTTTGTCTAAGTGTCTGTACCATTTTATATCTTCACTAGCAATTCACAATATTTCCAGTGCCTGTGTGCTCTCCTCAACACATTATTTCCTTTATTATTATTATTATTATTATTATTATTATTATTATTTCTTGAGGCAGGGTCTCAGGCTGGCCTTGAACTCATGGCGATCCTCCTGTCTCAGCTTCCTATGTACTGAGATTATAGGTATGCACTACCACATCTGGTTTACTTACTTTTGTTTATTTATTCTTTTGATGATAATCATTCTAGTCGGTATGAAGTAGTTTGGCTTGATTTTTTCCATTTAGTGATTAACTATATTGAACAACTTTTCATATGCTTATTGGATATTTATCTTTTTTGTCTGTCTCTTCGTTTGAGACAGGATCTCACTATATCATTTGGGCTGGCCTTGAATCCACTATGTAGCCCAGGCTGGCCTTGAACTTGTAGTAATCTTCCTGCCTGAGATTGTAGGCATGCACCACCACAACTGGCTGGGTATTTATCTTGTTTGAAGAAATGCCTACTGAATTTCTTTATCCAATTTTGAATTGGATTATTCAGTTTTGTTGCTGAGTTTTAGGAGTTCTCTATATATTCTGAATATTAGCTCCCTATCAGATATATAATTTGCAACTATGTTTTTCCATTCAGTAGACTGACCTTTTGCTTTCTTTTTAGTAGTGTATCTTTGCAATACATAATAGTTACATTCATTTTTGGGAATTGATACATGTATATATCATATCCTGCCCAATTTTGAACCCCTTATCTCCCTCCCCAACCTCCTTCCCCATCTCCGAAATGTCTGCCTCCATATTTTCTATCATCTTTTCTTTATTTTATTCTTTGCTTCATTATGTTTTGGTTTCTTATATAGGAGAAAACATGTGATATTTAACTTTCTGTGCCTGACTTACTTCACTTAACATTATAATCTCAAGATCTATCCATTCTTCTTTTGTTATTACTTATGGCTAAATAATATTCTGATATGTGTATGTATCACATTTTCTTCATCCATTCATCTGTTGTTGGGCATCTAGGCTGTTTCCAGAGATTGGGTATCATGAATTGTGCTACTATAAACATGGATGTGCCTGTATCACTATAATATAATATTCTTAACTCTTGCAGAAGTAGACCCAGGAGTGATATAGCTGGGTCAAATGGAGTTTCTATTCTTAGTTTTTTGAGGACTCTCCATCATGATTTCTGTAGTGGTTGTACTAATTTACATTCCAACCAACAATGTAGAAAGATTCCTTTTCCCTCACATCCTCACCAACATTTGTTCCTCTTTATGTCCTTGATGATAGGCATTCTGCCTGAAGTAAGATGTGACTTTTAACATTTGATACTGTCCTTTGATGCACAAAAATTCTTTTCATATTTTTAATTTAATTTTATTTTACTTTTTTTTGTCTTCTTGAGACAAGCTTTCACTATGCCCTTCAAACTGGCCTTGAGCTCACTTCGTAGCACAGGCTGGTCTTGAACTCACAATGATCCTCCTCCTTCAGCCTGCCAAGTGCTGGGATTACAGGTGTATACCACCACACCCAGCATCATATTTTTTATTTTAAAGAGAGAAGAGAAAAGTAAGAATAAAATAACAATAAAACAAAGTTTCATTATTGATCTTGGATGCCTATGTCTGGCAATTTCAGCAACTATTTCGAAGATAACAGTATGTAATATAACAACTATTGTTAATTTCCTATCACCTTGTTTTGAAATTCTGTATCATCTTTACTGTTTTTTGTTGTTTTGTTTTTGGTTTGTGTTTTTTTCTTTCTCTTTTAAAAAAAAAAACAAGTTAAAAAAAGCCGCAAAGTTTCAAGTCAGGCTAGTAGGTCAATAACAATAATTAATACATTTCATATTGTTATCTTTGTAGTAGTTATTCAGAGTATAAGATATAGGCAAGAAATGTCCAAACAATCTTAGCTCAATTTTTTTTTCAATGAACTAAGAGAAACTAGCTGTACAACTATCTTAACTATCTCATACGTGTACATTTTATTCATTCCATTTCTCACACTAGTGAGACAATACAATGTTTATACATGTGGGGCTGATTTATTTCATTTATGTGTATGGTCTTGAGTTGCATCCATTTACCTGTAAAAGGCTCAAGCTTATCTTTCTTTATGGCTGAGTACTACTCCATTACATAGAAAAGTCACATGTTTTTTATCCATTCCTCAATTGATGGGGGTTTGGGTTGTTTTCAAAATTTAACTATTAAAAATTGTAATGTACAAAACTTCTTAAGAAATCAGTGGAACCATAGTCAAAAGCCTAGAAATAAACTCATGGTTATATGTGAACTAAACTTTGACAATGGCACAAGAGAAACAAAATGGGGAAAGGGTGGTCTCTTCAATAAATGATTCTAGGAAAACTGGTTTTTTGTTTGTTTGTTTGGTTTTTTTGTTTATTTTCCAGTACTGGGAATTGAACTCACAACCTTGCGCTTGCCAGGCAGGCTCTGTGCCGCTGAGCTAAATCCCCAGCCCCAATTCTAGGAAAATTATATAGCCAGATACAAAAGAATGAAAGCAGACCTCTCTCTGCCACCATATAAAAATAATAACTCAAAATTTGTTATAGACTTTAAGGCCTTGAAACTATGAAAATACTAGAAGAAAAAACAAAGAAAATACTTCAGAACATCAGAAAGGTCAAAGATTTTTTGGATGTGACCCTAAATGCACAGACAATAAGAGAAAAATAGACAAATGGGATTAGATCGGGGGCTGGGGATTTAGCTCAGCGGCAAAAGCGCCTGCCTGGCAAGCGCAAGGTCGTGAGTTCGGTTCCCGGTACCGGAGAAAAAAACCAAAACCAAAAAAAAAAAAAACAAAAAAAACCCAAATGGGATTAGATCAAAGTAAAAAGCTTCTGCATAGCAAGATAAATAGGTAACAAAGTGCAGAGAAACAAAATAGGGTAACGTACTTGCAAACTTTACATATGATAAGGGGATAAAAATCCAAAATACATAAGGAAGACAAGTGACTCAATTGCAAAAAAGAAAAGTTGATTAAAACATACATGGCTGAGTAGAGGAGTCATGTTGGAGCTACTCAGAGAAAATCAACTAAAAACACAGGTAATTGGGAGAAAAAGAGAGAAATGCACCTGATGTTAAAGTCAATCTGAAATAAGAGACTTGTAGATCAAACAAAACATAGGTGTAAGACTTCATGAAATGATTATCCAGCCCACAACACTGCCCATGACTTTTACTGCCTGCCAGTGGTGCAGGAACAATTTGCTGGGAAGCAACTCCCCCAAAACAGGAAAACTACAAATGTGTGGCAAACTCAACCCACACAGGATAGATCTGAAATAAAAGGCCCCTCACCTCTTTTGATTTTCTGTGAACAGAGGACACTGTAGCTGGAAACAAATTGCATTGGAAAACACAGGAGCCAGTGACTGCTCCCTCCCAGACAGGCTGCCAGATTTTTTTCCTCTTTCTCTGTTGTGTGCCACAGTAGCTAACTGGAACCTCTAGCAACAAGGTTAGGGACTGGCAGCAGCATTGTAGACAGACAGCGGAACATGACTCCTCCTGCTCTACCAGTGTAAGAGTGGGACTCAATCTATGGATGCAGCTGTGACAAGTGGTGCAAGCAGCCTTAGGTGGCACCAATAGGGACAAGGAGTGGAAAGTTGGCACCCTGCAACCAGTGGTATAAGCAGTCTTGGGTAAGGGTGTCAACACTTTCTCCAACTTGCCACCAGTAGTGCAAGCATCTTGGGGCTGTGGGGACAAGTGGGAAACTAGCACCCCCTGTCCTTTGACCAGCAGTGCAAGGACCCTTGGGCCAGAAAGTCAACACTGCCTCTGATTTGTGACCAGCAGTGCAAGCAACCTGGGGCAGCAGGAACAAGGAGGGGGATATTAGCATTCCCCTATCCTGTGACCAAGGGCAGAAGCACCCATGGGCTGGGAAGTCAGCACTCCTTCCAACTTGGGACCAGCAGCACAAATAACCTTGGGCCATGGCAGTAAGACAAAGTGGGCAATGTGTGAAAGTAGCCACTGGTGTGGAACAGAGGAGGCTGTACAAAGTCCCCAAGGGGTGGCAACTAATATGCAGGACTGGGAGCAGTAGTCCCTGGCTATTTCTAAGAGTGCCACAGCAACTAGGAGAGCAATGCAGAGAAAAACAGCGTAGAGAGATGTGGGCAGGCCATCCAGAAAGCTTCTGGCTAAAGACTGGACACAGCCAACATATTGAAAGACCAGAATAAGCCCCATATACAGCACTAATACTACAGCAGATTTGGCAGGGTTACCCAGCAATTTTGGGCCCTGACTTGGACACTACCATAGAACTGTGGGCACCAGAGGAATTTTACCATGATGTTTTCCTGTTTGTATATTTCATATTCATTTTTCTGTCAGGTTTTTTTGGTGGTTTAGGTTTATAACTATTTTTGTTCTATCATATTTATCTTCTTTCTCTTTTTCATCAACTGTCTTGAATTTATGACATGTTCGTGTGAGAGAACATTGTGTCTAGTTTTTCTGGTTTGCTTCAATAATCTTTTGCTTCCTCCTTCATTCTTTCTCTCTAGCCTGCTTCTCCAGTTTCCCAAAGCTTGTATGATCATCTTTTCTCTTCCAACTTTGCTTATACTATATTTCTCTTCACTTATCATTCTGCTTTGTCCTCTACCTCTAAATTATCACAATACAGGGTAAAATCTACTAAGGGGGAAACTCTTCCCATAAAAGTTCCTGACTTATTTTGGATATTCTTATATAACTATGTATGATGCTCCTATGGGTACAGGTACCAAAATAATGATTACCAGTTTCTCAGTTTCTAGGTTGTGCTTGATGCTAGTGTTATTGCTAATTGTACTACTTTACCCAGGGTGTCATACCTATTGTAACCAGTTGTCCTCCTGGGAATGACAGCACTGCAATTACCTGGAGTCATAGCCATCACCATAGTCCAGTATCAAAATACGGGGTGCTGAGTCAAATAGAAAGCAATATCTCATCCTTAATAAATTGGAAAGGTAGGATCTTGGGACAGACACAAAAACCAAGAACCATCTACAACTAGAAGAAACCTCTGAAGAAGAAATATTTACTAGGGAAGGCTCAATACTAGTGATAAAGCTATAAGAAATTTGAAACAATCAACACAGAAAACCAAACAAAACAAAATAAAAATAGAAAAAGACAAGACATAGAAGCATAATGCAAACCCAGACCTCTGGCCTAACCCGGACAAGTCCAGGAGACAACAGGGTAGAGGAAATAAGAACCCACTGCCTGAATTTCCTGAAATAATAGCAGCAGAAGAAAAATAAGCACACAAACAAATGAATGAATGAGGTCATAGAGAAAATAATCACACAGGGAAAAAAGCAATGACAAAATGAAGGACTCATTCAATGAACCTAGAGTAGACACAGATAAAAAAGCTGAGGAGCAGACAGATATTATGTTTTTTAAAAAGAGTACGAAGACCTCACACTAGCATGGGAGCCATGTTGAACCTTGGACAGCTTCAGGAGCATCAGTCACTGCACCATGCCCCACACCACACTGTGGTGGGAGCCACTATGAGACCCAGACAGCTTTGAGAGCCTCAATGACCACACCTCACCCCTAACCATCAGTGTGGGCACCACATGAAGCCCTGGACATATTTCAGAAGCTTAGTGAGTGGCCTCCCCTCCCCCTATACCATTGCAGTAGCCATGCTGAACCCTGGACAGCTTAGGAGCCTCAGTGACTGTGCCCCACCCAATGGCATGGGAGCCATGTTGAGCCTCAGACAGCTTTAGGAGCTTCAGTGACTGCAACCCACCAGCACCCATCATCATAGGAGCCACACTGAGACCCAGGGAGCTTTGGGAGCCTCTGTGACCACCTCCCACTCCCACACTGTGGTGGAAACAAAGCTGAGCACCAGACAGCTTTGGGAGACTCATTGACCATGCTCCCCAACCCCAAGGGAAGGCAGGAGACAAGCTGAGACTCAGTAAGATTTGGAAGCCTCAGGGAGCTGTGCTCCACCCCCGACAACATTGTGGGAAGTATGATGAGGCCTGGGGATCCTCAGGATCTTTGAAAATGAGAAAATGAAAGAGCAGAATGCAATCTCTGACCTCTGTCCCACTCAGAGCAAGTCCAGAAGACGTTCACATAGAAGAGCTTGAAAGTCACACACCTGAAATTTTAGAAATGATAGCAACTGAAGTAAAGAAACAACTCCATCAGGCTATAGAAGAAATCAGATCAAAAATAATCTCTCAGGTAAGAAAAGAGATGAGAACAATGATGAAAGACTTGCTCAGCATGTGTAAAGATGACATAGATAAAAAAATAGAGGAGCATAGAAAAATGATGGAAACCTTAAATGAACAAGAGAGGAAAGAATCATACTACATGAAACAGGTTCAAACAGATATCCAGGAAATTAAAAATTCCATCGAGAGTTGGAAAAACCACTTGAAGGAAGTTGAAGATAGACTTTCAGACCTTGAAGACAGCATTGCAACTAATGATCTCAAAAGAAAAGATTGCTTAAAAATAACAAGGAAACAGGAAATAACAAACACTGCAAGATGATGCAAAGAAAAACAATGCAAGACTAATAGGTGTAAATGAAATAGCAGGAGTCAACACACATGACATAAAAATTATTAGCAGAAGTAACAGCAGAAAATTTCCCAAACATGGAAAAAGAATCTGGCACAGAAAATTGAGGCATATAGAACTCCAATTAGCAATAATCAAAATAAATCTATACCCAAATATATAATAATCAAAATCCCAGAAATTCAGCAAAACAACAGAATATTAAAAGCTGTTAGAGAAAAGAAACAGATCACCTATACAGGAAAGCCCATCAGAACCATGGCAGATTTCTCAGCACAAACTATCAAGAGAACAGTTTGGAGTGAAATATTTAAGGTCCTGAAAGAAAAAAATTTCTAACTCAGATTGATATATCCTGAAAAATTATCCTTCAAAATTAATGGAGAAATAAATAACTGCCATGAAAAATAACAGGACAAATTTATCAGTGCCAAACGAATCCTACAAAAAGTACTAAAAGATATTCCAGAAAGAGATAAAAATGACCAAAATTTCAAGAACAATAATGCAAAGGAACCAGAAAGCAGAGTAAGCAATTAAACAGAGGGAAAAAGTGGGGAACCAACAGCAGGAAAATAACATGACAAAGATAAGCCAACACATATCGATTATAAACATTAACATAAATGGCCTCAATTCACCAATCAAAAGAAGCAGACTGGAAGAGTGGATCAAGAAACAAAATCCAACAATATGCCGTGTACAGGAAACATATTTAGCTCACAAGGAAATTCATAGACTGAAAATCAAAGGATGGAAAACAATATTCCATGTGACAGGAACCCAAAACTAAGCAGGGATAGCTATTCTGTTTGCACACAATGTGAACTTGAAACCAAAAATGATCAAAAGAGATAAATAAGGTCACTACATTCTTGTTAGAGGAAAACTGCAAGAGGAAAAGATAACAATCATAAATATCTATGCACCAAATAAAGGAGCACCCAACTATATAATAAATTTAAGAGACCTGAAAATTCAAATAAGCAGTAACACAATCATAACAGGGGACTTTAACACCCACTGTCACAAAGATAGATGTACAAGACAAAAAAATCAGTAAAGAAATAACAGAAATGAAAGAAACTTGTGAACAAATGGACTTAGTAGAACTTTACAGAGCATTCCACCCCACAACAACAGAACACATTCTTCATTCTTCTCAGCTGCACATGGGATGTTCTCTAAAATAGACCATATAATAGCTCATAGAACATGTTTAAGTTAATGATGAAAAAAATTGCAAGAACTCCATAAATACATAGAAATCAAATAACACCTTCCTGAAAAACCAATGAATCACAGATGAAATTAAGAAATTAAACAATCTTTACAATCAAATGAAAATGCAGATACAAGTTACAGGAACATGTGGGAGACAATGAAAGCAGTCCTCATGAGGAAATTTATAGTGGTGAATTCCCACATGAGGAAAACAGAACAAGCACAAATAAACAATCTTATGCTGCATCTCAAATTTGTAGAAAAAGAAGAGCAAGTCAAGACCAAAGAAGGCAGGAAATTATAAAGATCAGAACAGAAAGTAACACAATGGAGACTAAGACAATGAAAAAACTAAACTAATGAATCAAAAAGTGGGTTCTCTGAAAGAGTAAATAAAATTGATAAATCCCTAGCCAACCTTATAAAAAAGGGAAAGAATAACCTCAAATTCACACAATGAGGAATGAAAAGAATAAAATCACTGCAGATCTTGTAGAAATTCAGATTATTAATACCTACTTCAAAAATCTTTACTCTCATAGGATGGAAAACACAGAGGAAATGGACAAATTCCTAGCTACATCTGAATTACCAAAGCTGAATCAAGAAGATATAAAAATCCTGAATAACACAACATCAGCCAAAGAAATTGAAAATGTAACAAAACACTTACTAACATAGAAAAGCCCAGGTCCTGTTGGAGTCACAGCTCAATTCTACAAGAAATTTAGAGAAGATTTAATGCCAGATTTAATCCTCTCAAACTCTTTAGTGAAATTGAAAGGGAAGGAATTTTTCCCAACTCCTTCCTGGAGGAAAGATTTATACTGATACCAAAACCAGAGAAAGACCTAACCAAAAAAGAGAACTACAGGCCAATCTCCCTAATGAACACAGATGCATAAATTCTCAATAAAAGCCTAGCAAGAAAAGTACAGCAAATCATCCAGAAGATTATACAAAATGACCAAGTGGGATTCATCCCAGGAATGCAGGGATGGTTCAATATATGCAAATCAATTAATGTAATGAACCATACCAATAGAGCCAAAGACAAAAATTGCACAATCATCTCAACAGATGCAGCACAAGCTTTTGATAAATTCCAACACTCATTCGTGATAAACACCCTGCAATAAATATGAATAGATGGTCTTTACCTCACTCCAGTAAAAGTCATATATGTCAAACCAATAGCCAGCATCATACTAAATGGACAAACCTAAAAACTTTCAATTTAAAATCAGGAACAAGACAATGATGTCCATTGTCACCACTTCTATTCAATATAGTTCTGGAAATATGAGCCATAGCTATTAGACAAGAGAGAAAAATAAAAGGAATAAGTATTGGAAAGGAGGAAGTGAAATTATCATTATTTATAGATGACATGATAGTCTCTATAGATGACACCAAAAATGCCACCAAAAGGCTTACAGATTTAATAATCAAATTCAGTAGTGTAGCTGGATATGAGGTCAACACTCAAAAATCATAGTATTCCTATACACGAATAACAAACACACTGAGAGAGAA
The DNA here is from genome assembly GCF_000276665.1 of Chinchilla lanigera. Lineage (NCBI taxonomy): Eukaryota > Metazoa > Chordata > Mammalia > Rodentia > Chinchillidae > Chinchilla > Chinchilla lanigera. Next base: position 3,824,937 of record NW_004955534.1, on the reverse strand, counting down.
ATTAGGGAAACCACACCTTTCAAAATAGCATACAGAAAATGAAATACTTAGGAATGAAGCTAACAAAGGCAGTAAAAGATCTATATAGTGAAAACTACATTACTGTGAGAAAAAGGATGAAAGTGGATTTCAGAAAATTGGAAAGGTATTCCTTGCTCATGGATAGGAAGAAAAAATATTGTGAAAATGGCCATACTTCCCAAACTTTTGTACAGATTCAATGCAGTGCCAATTTAAATACCATTAGTATACCTCACCAATATAGACAAAAATTCCTAAAATTCACCAGGAAGCAAAAAGACATAGAATGGCAAAAACAATCCTGGGCAACAAAGGCAAGGCAGGAGGTATCACAATCCCCTACTTGAAATTATACTACAGTGCTACTGTGATAAAATCAGCATGGTACTGGCAAAAAACAGACCTGAGGGTCAATGGAACAGATTAGAAGATGTAGACACAACTACAAACACATTCAGCCACCTTATCTTTGACAAAGGGGCCATACATGTTCACTGGAAGAAAGATAGCCTCTTTAAGAAATGGTGCTGGAAGAACTTACTTTCTACATGCAAAAGACTAAAAGTAGATGTAAGTCTATCACCATGTACTAAAGTCAAAATGGATCAAACATCTAAATACTAAAACAGAAATACTAAATGTACTGGAAGATGCAGTAGGTAGAAATCCTGAAGACATGGGGGTAGACAGAGAGTTCATGAAGAAAAACCAAACTGCACGGGAAATACTTCAAAGAATCAGCAACTGGATCTCATCTTATTGAAAAGTTTTCACACATCAAAAGAAAGAAAAGTCATGAATTGGGAAAAAAATTTAGCCAACTGTCCATCAGACAAAGTACTTCTTTCTAGAACATACAAAGAATTTTAAAAATCAGGACTCTACAATTCAAAGACCCAATCCAAAAATGGGCATCTGAGATGAATGCACACTTTTCAGATGAAGAAATACTAATGGCAAGTAAATACATGAAAATATATTCAACATCATTGGTTATTCAAGATGTGCAAACTAAAGCAACACTGAGATTCCATCCCACCCCAGAAAGAATGGCTATTATCAAGAAATCAACCAATAGCAAATGCTAGAGGAGCTCTGGGAAAAGAGGAACACTTCTCCAACGGGGGTGTAGACTGGTGAAAGCACTGTGGAAATCAGTGTGGAGATTCCTCACAAAAGTAGGATTAGATGTTTCACTTAACCTAGCTATTCCACATCTGGGTAATTTTCTGGAGAAATGAAAGCATCATGCCACAGCGGTATATGTGCACCCATGTTTATGGCAGCACATTGTGTCATAGCTAAATCTTGGGAAGAACTCAAATGTCCATCAACTGAGGAATGGATAAAAAATATGAGGTATTTTCATATAATGGAGTATTACTCAGCTATAAAAATGATAAACATGAGGCTTTTATAGGTAAATGGATGCAACTAGTGACCATACTCATAAGTGAAATAAATCAGATGCACATGTATAAACATCCTATTGTCTCCGTAGTGTAAAAACCTGAAAGAGTAAATAAAATCTGACAGGTACAATAGATATTGTGAAATTGAGAGAAATTTCTCAAAGGGAAAGAACATCTGGGATGAGGGAAAGAAGAAAAGAACCTAAGAGGAAAGGGGAAAATATATATGTGTATAAAAGGATAGCTGAGATAATTGTACTATTATTGTCCTTTGGTTTACTGAATGGAACAATTAATGCTTACATTTTTTTCTTTTTTTTTCTTTTAAAAATAAAAGGTGAAAAATACTAACAGACAGACAACATTTTACAAAATAGCAAAGGATCAGTACAGACAGTACAGAGGTACAAACAGAGTGGTAGGGAATTAACAATGCTTGTTGTATTACATATTGGTATCTTCAAAGTGGTTTCTCATGGAAACAGATATAGACATACAAAGCTGATCAACCAAGGACTCATTGACAGTTTCTTTCAGCAAGGAAATACAAAACAGTAGAACAGCCATGTTGACTATCCTGTATGTACATACATACAAACTTTCTCCTTCTTTCCCTTCTCTTTTCCCCTATCCCAGTTGCCCTTTACCTTTGAGTGCTTTCCTATCAATTCACAATGTCTATCATATCTCATAGTTTAAATGAACTCTTTCAGGCTTTACACTAGAGAAACAATGCGGTGCTTGCACATGTATGTTTGATTTATTTCACTTATGAGTATGGTCTCTAGTTGTGACCATTTACCTATAAAATGCTTACATTTTTTTCTTGACTAAATTTGCATGATTATATCTGGAAATCTGAACAACTAATTTGAAGACAGCAATATGCAACATAACAACCATTGTTGAATTCATACCATCTTTTTATGTGAAGCTTTGTATTGTTTCTGTTGCTTTGTGTTAGTTTATATTCTTTTTAACTGCTTGATCAATGTTGCATTTTTACATGTAATCTAAGCTACTTCGTTGAAGATACCATTGTGTAATATAACAGTGAAAAGACAACCCACAGAGTGGGAAAACATTTTAGCTAACTGTTCCTCAGACAAAGGACTTATATCTAGAACATATAAAGAATTGAAAAAACTCAGGTCCCCAAAATTCAAAGACTCAGTTCAAAAATGGCTGTCTGAGATGAACACACAGTTCTCAGATGAAGAAATGTAAATGGCAAATGAATACATGAAAAAATGTTCAACATCATTGGTCATTCAAGAGATGCAAATTGAAACAACACTGGGACTCCATCTCACCCTAGAAAGAATGGCTATCATGAAGAAATCAACCAATAGCAAATGCTGCTGGGGCTTTGGAGAAAAAAGAACACTTCTCCACTGTTGGTGGCAATATAGACTGGTACAACAACTGTGGAAATCTGTCTGGAGATTTCTCAAAAAATTAGGATTAGAGGTCCCATTTAGCCCAGTGTTCCCCTTTTGGGCATTTTGCTAGAACAATTAAAAACATCATACCACAGTGATATATGTACACCAATGTTCACAACAGCACAATTTGTCATAGCAAAATTTTGGAAACAACCAAAATGCCCATCAGCTGAGTAGTGGATCAGAAAAATGTGGAATTTTGTACAATGGAATATTTCTCAGCTATTAAGAAAGATAAACTCGCGGCTTTTATAGGTAAATGAATGCAACTGGAGACCATATCATACGTGAAATAAATCAGACCCGCATGTGTAAACATCTTATTGTTTCCCTAGTGTAAAAACCTGTAAGAGTAAATAAAACTTAAAAGTACAATAGATGTGAAAGGGAAAGAAACTGCTTAATAGGAAAGAACAATTGGGATGAAGGAAAGAAGAAAAGAAAGAAGGAAGGGAAATACACACACACACACACACACACACACACACACACACACACACGAGAGCTAAGATAATTGTACTACTAATTTCTATTTGTTTATTGAAATGAACAGTTAATGTTTAATTGTTTTATCAGCCTTGCATGCCAATATGTGATAGTCTGAGCAACTACTTTGAAGATAAGAGTAAGTAGTACAACAACCATTGTTGATTTCCTATCATCTTGTTTTGAAATCCTGTATCATTTGTATTATTTTGCATTGCTTCATTTTTGTCTTTGTTGTTATTTTGTTATTGTATTTTGTCTCTTTAAAATAAAAAATTAAATAAACTGAGGAGCTTAGGTAATGGTGGAAACCATGAATGCCCAACATAGAAAGGAAATGGAAACCATCAAACAGATTCAAACAGATATCCAGGAGATTAAATATTTCTCTGAAAGTATACAGAACTGATTGAACTAAGGCAAGGACAGGATATGAGATTTAGAAAACAGGATTGTGTTTAGTGGCCAGGATAAAACAGATATCTTAAAAATAGCAAAGGACCATGAAAAATCAATGTAACAGCTTCAAGATGATACAGAGAAGAACAACATAAGGTTGATCAGAGTCAATGAGAAAGCCAGAGAAAATGTAAACAGCATAGAAAACTTCACAGAAGTAATGGCAGACAACTTCCCAAACATGGAAAAAGATTTTGACATAGAAAGAAGTGAGGCATATAGAACTCCAATTAACCATTACAAAAATACACTTAAACCAAGGCACATAATAATCAGGATTCAAGAGATTCAACACAAGAATGGAATATTAAAATCTGTTAGAGAAAAGAAAAAAATCACCTATAAAGAAAGTCCATCAGAGTCAGAGCAGAATTTTCCAGATAAACCCTTAACTCCAGGAGAGGTTGGAGTGAAGTATTTCAAGTTCTGAAATAAAACAACCTCCAACCCAAATTGATGTATCCTGCAAAAGTATCTTTCAAAATCAGTGGAGAAATAAGATACTTCCATGACAAAAAACAGCTCAAGAAATTCAGGAGCATGAAATCAGCTTTACAAAATATTCTGAAAGATATTTTAGAAAGAGATAACAAAGACCCACAATTCCAAGAACACCAATAGAAAGAACCTACCAGGCAAGACAAGTCCCAACAGGGCTGCAGTATGATTACTACTGGGTACAGGGCTGATCTTTGCCATACCTGTGACTCCTTTCACATGTTGGTTCTAAGTTGGGGGCACTGATATTTGCCCATGGCTAGCCAAAGCCCTTTGCCTGCTGTGCCATTGATCATAGAGCAAGGGGATGCTTCAAGCCCTTTGTAGCTAAGGCTAAGACTGGCTTTTTGTGGCAACCTGAATGAAGTCTGGGTCATCCGAGCTCCAACTTCTCAGCAGAATTTCCCCCAGTCTGTAGTCCAACTGCTGATTGCGTACTGGGGCTGGATTTCACTTTCCTCATTCTACTCCATGACATTGGCAATGAAATGATCCTGGGGCTGCTGGAATTCAAGCCTTGAGCCCTTTGAAATAAAATGTCTATTATGCCTGCCCACTGCTTTTCCTCTAGGCAAATGTGTGCCAGACACTGCTTTAGTTCGCTCAACAACCACTGATTCTGTGGCGGGGGGTGGTACTCAGGAAACACTGTCCCATGTGCTCATTGCTGGCTTGGGCTGCATAAGACATTCTTGGTCCAGGTCAGGTCTCAGTCCCATAATGTGGAGCTAAGTTACTTTTGGTGCCTCTTACCTAATAGGTCAGCTACACAGCCACTCTAGTGGAATTGCACAGGGTGCAGTCTCAGGTCTGCAGCACCAAGTTATTTCTTCTGGAGCAATGAATCCTAGTTTCTTCTTCTCCTCTCTCAATAGTATCCAAAAAATGAAATACCTGGGAATCATTCTCACACATGAAGTAAAAGTGTTCTACACTGAAAACTACCATACTCTGTAAAAGGAGTTCAAACCAGATATCAGAAAATGAATAAATATCCCTTGCTCTTTTGTAGGGAGAACCAACATAGTGAAAATGGCCATATTGCTCCAAATTGCTATATAGATTTAATGCAATCCCAATGAAAATACCACTAGCATACCTCCCTGAACTAGAAAAAAACATTCCTAAAATTCATTTGGAAACAGAAGAGATGAAGAATAGCAAAGGCAGTTCTTGGCAACAAAGACAAGGCAGGTGGCATCACAATCCCTGACTTGAAATTATACTACAGGGCTACTGTGGTAAATACAGTGTGGTGCTGGCAAAAACAATAGACCTGAAGATCAGTGGAATAAATTAGAAGATGCAGGTAAAACTCCAAAACACACTCAGCCACCTTATCTTTGATAAAGTGGCCAAATAGGTTCACTAGAAAAAAGAGTGCTTCATTACTAAATGATGCTGGAAAAAGTGGCTTCCCACATGCTAAAGACTAAAGGTAGACCCACATGTATCAACATTGCTAGACTAAAATCAAAATAGGTCAAAGATCTAAATATTAAAACAGAAGCACTAAATCTGGAAGAGGGAATAGGTAAAACTCTTGGTCACCAAGAGTTTGCCTATACATCAGTATAGGCAAAGACTTCATGATCAAAATCCTAATAGAATGGCGAATACTACAAAGAATTAACATTTTGGTCCCTCCTTCCTCCTCCTCCTCCTCCTCCTCCTCCT
>NW_004955534.1:3810780-3811860 GCF_000276665.1 Chinchilla lanigera | reverse complement strand
CATGTTGGACCTTGTTAAAATCTTTTTCTGAATCTATTGAGATGATCATGTGGTTTTGGTCTTTGGCTCCATTGATATGGCGTATAACATTCATAGATTTGGGAATATTGAACCAACCTTGCATTCCTGGAATGAATCTGACTTGGTCGTGATGGGTGATTTTCTTGATAATTTGCATCATTCTATTTGCTAGTATCTCATTGAATATCTTTGCATTTCTATTCATTAGGGAGATTGGTCTGTAGTTCTCTTTCTTGGTTGGGTCTTTCTCTGGTTTTGGTATCAGTATGGTGTTTGTCTCCAGAAATGAGTTAGGGAAAATTGCTTCCTTTTCAATTTCATTGAATTGTTTGAGGAGGGTTGGTATTAAATCTTCTCTGAATTTCTTGTAAAATTCTGCTGGGAATCCATTACAGCCTGGGCTTTTCTTTGTCGGTAGATTTTCAAGCACGCTGTCAATCTCATTAATTGATATTGGGCTGTTCAGGAATTTGATATGTTCTTGACTCAACCTTGGTAATTCATACATATGTAGGAATCTGTCCATTTCTTCTGAGTTTTCTAGCATCTGGGAGTAAAGATTTTCAAAGTAGGTATTAATGATCTTCTGAATTTCTGTGGGATCTGTGGTAATTTCATCCTTTTCATTCCTTATTGCTTGAAATTGAGTTCTTTCCTTTTTTTCTTGAGAAGGTTGGCTAGGGGTTTATCAATTTTTTTTATTCTTTCAAAGAATCAGCTATTTGATTCATTTACTTTTTGGAGGGTTTTCTTTGTCTCAATTGCATTAATTTCTGCCATAATCTTTATAATCTTCTCTGTTCTTTGGGCTTTGGGCCTGAGTTGTTCTTCTTTTTCTAAAAGTTTGAGATGTAGCATTAGGCTGCTTATTTGTTCTCTTTCTGTTTTCCTTACATTGAAGTCACTGCTATAAATTTGCCTCTGAAGACAGTTTTCATTGCATCCCATCGATTCTGGTAAGTTGTATTTATATTTTCATTTGTTTGTAGGCATTTTTAAATTTCCTCTTTAATTTCTTCTGTGACCCATTGGTTGTTCAGGAGGTTGTTATTTAATTTC
>NW_004955534.1:3804738-3810030 GCF_000276665.1 Chinchilla lanigera | reverse complement strand
TTCTTCTTCTTCTTCTTCTTCTTCTTCTTCTTCTTCTTCTTCTTCTTCTTCTTCTTCTTCTTCTTCTTCTTCTTCTTCTTCTTAATACAGGTTATTGCCATGTAGCTCAGGCTGGCCTTGAACCCACTTTGTTGTCCAGGCTGGCCTTGAACTCAAGGTGATACTCCTGTGTCAGTCTTCTGAGTGCTGGGATTACAGGCATGCACCACCACATCCACCTAGGGTCTCATCTTATTGAAAAGCTTTCTCATAGCAAAACAAATCACCAACAAAATGAAAAGGCAACCCATGGAGTGGGAAATAAATTTTAGGCTTTTGTTCCTCAGATAAAGAATAATATCTAGAAAATATAAACAACTGAAAAAAAATCAGACCATCCAACTTTAATGACTCAATCCAAAATGGGCACCTGAGATTAATACATACTTCTCAGACAAAAACTAGAAATGGCTAATAAATGTATGAAAAAATATTCAACATCACCTGTTGTTTGAGAGATGCAAATCAAAACAACACTGAGAGTGCATCTTACTCCAGGAAGGATAGCTGTTATCAAGAAATCAACCAATAACAAATGCTGGTAGAGATGTGGAGAAAAGGAACCTTTCTTCACTGTTGCTGGGAATGTAGACTTTTGCAACCACCATGGAGATCAGTGTGGAGATTCCTCAAAAAACTTGGTGAAGAGGTCTCATTTGACCCAGCTATCCACCTTCTTGGTATCTTCCCTAAAGAATTAAAAGCATCATACCATAGTGATATGTGCACACCCATGTTTACAGCAGCATAGTTTGTAATAGCTAAATCTTGGAAACAACCCAAATGCCCATAAAATGATGAATGGATTAAAAAGATGTGTTTTTAATACAGTGGAGTATTACTGAGCCTTAAAGAAGGATAAGCTAGACACCTTTACAACTAAATGAATGGACCTTGAGACCATACTCTTAAGTGAAATAAATCAGGACACATGTCTAAATATCACATTGTCTCTTTGGTGTGAGGAACTGAAAGTGTAAATAAGGACCAAATATATAATAGAGATTGTGAAATAAGAAAAAAATATTCAAACGGGAAAGGGAACTAGTGAGGGAGGAGAAAGAAAGGAAGAAAGAGAAAAGAAAAAATGAGAAAAGAAGGATAAAATGGAAACAAAGCTTTGTAAGGAAGGAGGGAAAGAGAAGTTGAAGGGAGGTGAGGGTAGTGGGGAAAAAGAGGAATCAAGATATGTTGTGTACAGGGAAAAATTACCTTTGATAATTGTGATCATTATGAATATCTAAATTTTACCTATAAACTTAATGGAAAGTAAATAAAATATACAATACACAACAACAAACATTTCTCAAAAGAAGCTTCACAAATAGCCAACAGAAATATGAAACAATGGTTAACCTCACTAATTATCAGAGAAATGCAAATCTCAATGAAATATCACCTCATACTGGTTAGGATGGCTTTAATCAGAAAGATGAATGAAGCAAGGTGTTATGGTTTGTGTCTGGATGTCCCCTCAAAGCCTCATGTGGTCATGGGCGGCAGACTTTTCCAGGTGGCTGAATCTACAGTTTGTGATTGGTTCATTGGCATTGGCAGTGTGAGTGCTATACCCACTCTAGGGCGAGTAGCCTGCATACAATACATGGGAGGGAAAGAGGCTTGCTCCTCCACTTCCCCCCTTTGCTTTTGTTCCATTTGCTGTCTTCTGCTGCCAGGAATTGTTGCCCCTGTGCCACACCACCTTGCCTTGGAGCCAGCTGATTATGAACTGAAACCTCCACAAATTGTGAGGTAAATAAACCTTTCCTCCCATAATTTTGGGCCTCAGATATTTTGTCTCAGCAATTACAGAAGAGTAACTAACGCACAAGGTATGGTGTTTAACATGACTCCCAGCACTCTAGCAGCCTCAGGTGGCAGGATGGTAAGTTTAGGCAATTTAGTGACTTAATGAAACCTTGCCTCAAAAATAAAATATAAAATAAAATAAGGCTGGGGATGTACCTTATTGTGAAGCCTCTGGGTTCAATTTCCAGTACCGAACAATTACCCCCCACCTCTAAATAACTGACCAACCAAATAATACCCCTCAGAAAGATGAAAAAATAAAACAAGAAAGATAAATGTAAGTGTTGGCAAGGATGTGGAAGAAGGCTTGTAGATTTTTGGTGATACTGTGAATTAGTACACCGTTATGGAAGATAGCATGGAGAGTCCTCAAAAAAATAAAACTAGAACTATCATATAATTTAGTAATCCCACTATGGGGTATATATACAAAGGAAATGAAGTCAGTCTGTTGATCACAGGACATCTGCATTTCCATGTTCATTGCAGCACTATTTACAATTGTGAAGAAATGGAAACACTTAAGAATGTCTATCAAATAAGGAATGGACAAAGAAAATGTGGTACATATATACATTTGAATACTGTTCCAACAATAAAAAGATGAAACCCTGTCGTTTGCTACTACATGGATGGAAGTGGAGGACATGTTAAGAATAATAAGCCAGGCACAGAAAGACAAATACCACATGCCTTCACTCATGTAGAATCTAAAAATGTTGCTAATAGAAGTTGAGAGTAGGATAATGTTTACATCAGATTGGAGAAAGTGGAGGGGGAGTAGAGGAGTGGGGAAATGTTTATCAACAGGTACAGTTATAGTTAAATACATAAGTTTTGGTATGCTATTGCATGGTAGGGTGACTAGATAATTATAATATACTATATATTTCAAAGAAGGCAGAAGAAAGAATTTTGAATATTTTTACCACACAAATATGATAAACATTGGGAAGATATATATGCTTCTCTTCATTTGATCATTATACAATTTATACAGGTATCGAAATATCATATGCTATCCCTTTAACGGGTACAAGCATTTTAGGACAAAAATAAAAATAAAATAAAAGTACACCCTCATGTATTAGTAATTTTTTTTCCAGTACTGGGAATTAAACTCACAACATTGCGCTTGCCGCTGAACTAAATTGCTAGCACCTTGTATTAGTAATTTGCCATTAAAGTATTTGAAATGTCTGTCTGAATTAAAATATGTCAAAAACAGGTAACAAAAATAATTTCAGGAGTAAAAGGAGGAAAACAGTGAAAGTATATTCATTATAACCCATAAATAAAACTGTAGATTTTATTCACATAAAGGAGATGAGAAAACACCAAACTGACTTGTGAACATGCTGACTGGTTTCACAAAGAATAAATTGTAAGCATTGATATGTTTAAGATGCTAACAATGTAAATAAACGTGAGGATAATTCTTAAGGGAAAACACCATAGAACATTTTAAAAGACTATAACTTTTAAAACAATAGAGAGAGGAAAATTGTGTCCAATTGAAAATACTCAATGGACAAAAGGAGAATCAAAAATCTGTGATATAATCTGATTCCAGAAATTTTGTAAAAGCTCAGACACCAGTGTAAGTTCATCAGTTTTAGTCCAATTGCAAAAAAATCAGGTGTCCTCTTCTCTTAGGTATTTGTTATCAAACGTAGTGTTGAATCAACCAATAACAAATGCTGGAGAGGCTGTAGGGAGAAAGGAACCCTACTCCACTGCTGGTAGGAGTGTAGATTGTTGAAACCACTGTGGAAACCATTTTGGAAATTCCTCGCAAAACTAGGATTCGAAGTCCCACTTAACCCAGCTATTCCCCTTCTGGGTATTTTCCCAGAAGAATTAAAGACATCATATTACAGCGCTATATGTGCACCAATGTTTATAGCAGCACAATTTGTTATAGCTAAATCTTGGAAACAACCCAGATGCCCATCCACTGAGGAACGGATAAAAAAGTTGTGGTATTTTTATACAATGGAGTATTACTCAGCTATTGAAAAAAATAAACTTGAGGCTTTTGTAGGTAAGTGGATGCAACTAGAGACCATACTCATAAGTGAAATAAATCAGACCCACATGTGTAAACATCATATTGTCTCCTTGATGTAGGAACCTGAAAGACTAGGTAAAACTCAAAACATACAGTAGATGATAGGAAAGGGAAACAAATTGCTCAAAGGAAGGGAAGACTTGGATGAGGGAAAGAAGAAAACAGAAAGAAGGAAGGCAAAATATAAATATATATATGAATAGCTGCGATGACTGTATTGCTGATGTCTGATGGTGTATTGAAATGAACAGTTAACGCTCACAATTTTTTATGTTCTGATCGATTTTGCATGTTTGTGTCTGGTGGTCTTTAGCTCACAGCTTGTGGAGGTTTCAGTTTATATTCAGCTGGCTCCAAGGCAGAGTGGCACATGATTTGAAGGTAACAATATGCACTGCAATTACAATGGTGAACTCCCAACATCTTGTCTAGTGAAACTCTGCATTATCTCTAATGTTTTATCGAGGATTTATTTTCTTATTCTCTTTAATGGTTTGAGCAATCTTTCATTTTTACATCTGGTAATCTGAGCAATGTAGTTGAGGATAGCGATATGTAATGTAACAACCACTGTTGATTTGTACTATTTTGTCTTTAGACCCTGTATCACTTTGAATGTTCTTGCTCTGAGTTGTTTATGTTGGTGATACTGGTATGCTGCTATTGTTCTATCTTTGTTTGTTTGTTTGTTTCTCATTTACTACTCTCTTTAAAATTAAAAGAAAACATGGTGTTGTGAGCCCTAAGAGTTTAATGTTTTATGGAGCCCCCATGCTCAACAATGAAACAGCATATATTTAATGGCATATAAATTAAGGCACCTGTAATTTGTGTTCTGATCTTGCTCCGAGCAAAGTATATGTTGTAGTTTAGAGAAACAAAAACAGAGTTACATATTCAGGGGAATAAATAGCTTTTGTAGTCTGGTACTTACTCTTCCTTTGGACACTAGAGGGAGACAACGATACACTTTTATTCACTTGAAAAGTCAATGTAAGTTTTTAAAGAACTGGACTTAATTTTTCAATTTTTCCTAGTCCAACTTACTATTTTCTTCTCAGGGAATTACTGCCCTTTTATATTTTTTTAATATTTTAAAAATAAAAGGAGGAAAACATTAACAGACAGACAACATTTTACAAAATAGCAAGAGAACAGTACAGACAATAGGGAGTTACAAACAAAGTGGTAGGGAATTAACAAGGCTTGTTGTATTACATATTGATATCTTCAAAGTGGTTTCTCATGAAAACAGATAGAGACATACAATACTGATCAACCAAGGACTCATTGACAGTTTCCTTCAGCAAGGAAATAGAAGACAGTAGAACAGGCATGTTAACTATCCTGTATATACATACATACAAACTTTC
>NW_004955534.1:3783371-3800333 GCF_000276665.1 Chinchilla lanigera | reverse complement strand
GTGTTGCTTCCTGCTGTTTCATTGACTCCTATAATTCGAACATTATTCCTTTTTGCCTCATCTTGCAGCTGTTGAATTGACTTTTCCTGGATCCTTGCTGATTTTACGAGATCTGTTCTTTCACGGTAGCTAGGTGCCCTGCTGTCTTCAAGGTCTGAGATTCTATCTTCAGGTTCATTCAAGTGGTTTTCGTAGCTTTCCGTGGCAGCTTTGTTTTTCTGGAAGTCTCTTAGAATCTGTTTCATGTGTTCTACGTCCTTTCTATATTTTTCATTGAACGCTTCTGACTCTTGCCTTTGTTCTTGTATTTTCTTATATATTTCTTCTTTAGACTTTTTGAGCATTTCCTTCATTATTCTTGTCATTTCACTTTTTGCCTGAGAGATTATTTCTGATCTCATCTCTTCTATGGCCTGATGGAGTTGTTTCTTTACTTCCATTGCAATCATTTCAGGTATTTCAGGCATGTGTTTACCAAGTTCTCCTATGTTCATGCCTCCTGGACTTGTTCTGATTGGGGTGAAGTTCTGGGATTGTGTTTTAGTCTTTCATTTTGGCATGCTTGCTACATGATGCAGAAAGCTCAGTTTTTCCTCTTCAGTAGCTGCTCAGCCAAGAGCACTAGTGTCCCTAGTTTTCCTGTTGTTCAGGTTTGCCCCTGGGTGACCTCTGAGTAGTGCTATTTAGTCTTGAGTTTTCCAGCAGCTTTTGATTTATATCTAGTTATCCCTGTTCTCAGACATGGGAACTTGTGTCTGTTCATAGCCGACCGTCTGATCCAGCATCCCCTTGCAGTTCAGGGTATGTGCAAGACCTGACTCAAGTTGCAGTGGTGTTACAATCCCAGTTCAGTGGACCTATGCCCCCAGGCAGTTTTGGGGTATAGGCATAATTCAGACACAAACTGCAGGATCTACAGTTTGTGAACCACCTGAATCTATGTCTCCAGTCAGTTCAGGACACATACCGGAACCAGATGCAGCCCAGATGGGTAGCAGTCACAGACTTTCCCTACCTTCAACTCACTATGGGGTTTGGGTAAAGGCAAAGCACGGAGTCGAATTGCGGGTCCTCCAGCTGCTGGAGCACTCACTCACTCGGCACAGGGCGCATGGGTGCTTGGAGAGTCTATGTGCCCTGACCCCAGCCAGAGAAGTCCCTCGGGTTTTGAGTGAGGATCTCCTGTCTGCTACGGGAGCAGGGAGGGCAGAGACTCAGTGTGTAATGGCGGCAGGGTCTTGTTTCACCCCCTCTGCCCTCAGGCAGTAGATGGGAAATACCTGGCTCTCTCCGCGTGTTTCAGCTGGAACCGTGGTGGTGTGGGCCAAGCACAAACTCGAACCCATGGGTCCAGCAGCTGCCGGAGCACTCGTTCTCTCCGTGCAGGGCACGGGGCTCAGAGAGTCTGCTCGCTCCACGCCCAGCCAGAGAAGTTAGAGTATCTTTTAGTACTGTTTGTAGGGTTGGTTTGGCACTCATGATGTTCTTCAGTTGATCCTTATCATGGAAATGCTTTATTTCTCCATTAATTTTGAAGGATATTTTTGCAGTGTACATCAATCTGGGTTGGACGTTGTTTTCATTCAGCACCTGAAATACTTCACTCCAAGCTCTTCTTGACTTGACGGTTTGTGCTGAGAAATCTGCTGTGATTCTGATGGGCTTTCCTTTATAGTTGATGTGTTTCTTTTTTCTCACAGTTTTTAATATTCTGATCTTTTGTTGAATTTCTGGGATCTTGATCACTATATGTCTGGGTGTAGATTCATTTTGTTTATGACTAGTTGAAATTCTATATGCCTCACTTATATGAATGTCCAAATCTTTTTCCATGCTTGGGATATTTTCTGGTATTACTTCTGCAAAAAATCTTTCATGTCATTTGTGCTGACACCAGCTGTTTCATTGATATTTATTAATCTTACACTGTTTTTCTTTCTTTCATCTTGTAGCTGTTGAATTATTATTTCTTGGTTTCTTGTTACTTTTAAGAGATCCTTCCTTTCACAATCATTCACAGCAATGCTGTCTTCAAGATCTGAAAGTCTACCTTTAGCTTTGTTGAAGTAGTTTTGCCAGCTTTTGATGGAAGTTTTAATTTCCTTGATTTCTGTTTGAATCTGTTTCATGCATTCCAGTTCTTTCCCGTATTGTTCATTCACGGTTTCCATTAATTTACTATTCTCCTCTATTTTTTCTATGTCTTCTTTAGATGTGCTAAGCAATTGTTCCACTATTGTTGTCATTTCTTTTTTTACCTGAGAGATTATTTCTGATATGAAGTCTTCTCTGTCCTGATGCAGTTGTTTCTTTACTTCAACTGCTACCATTTCAGAAATTTCAGGTGTATTACTTCCAAGCTCATTTGTATCAAAACTTCTTGGACTTTTTCTGTGTGGGTAGAGGTCTGTTATTGCATTTTGCTCCTCCATTTTGTCATCTTCACAAATGCAGAGGTTCCCTGGAGGTCAGTCTCACTCCCAGGATGATGTAGTAGCGGGACAAGGACCCAAAGGTCCCCCATGCTTAGTTTGATTCCCTTAATGGTGTGTGTTTTTGTGTGGGGTGTGATCCCCAATGCTCCCACAGCTGTCTACAGCTCAGTTTGATTCCTATTCAGGGTTTCCCAAAGCTGTTCAGGTTTCAGCCCTGTTTCTACTGGGGTGTTCTTGTGGGAAAGTTGTGGTCACTGCTGTTCCATACACTCCCCCCTACCCTACCATATTCCCATACCAATGAGGGGGTAAGTGCTCAGTCACTGAGGTCTCTGCAGCTGTTTTAGTTTCAGCTTAGCTCCCCTGTGGATGCAGGTTGGGGGCAGGGAGGGGCACCTAAAGACCTTGAGATTGTCTGGAGCTCCCCCTGGCTCTCAAACTGGTGGGGCAGAGGTGGGGCTGGCTCACCATTCTTCCTGAAGCAATCTGAAGTTCAGCTCAGCTCCACCGAGAGGAAGGGGAAGGATGGAAGGTGTGGGGAGTGGACCCCAGCCCCCTAAAGCTGTCCGTGTATCTGCCTGTCTCCCAAGCTCTTGTGGGAGGGGCAGAGGCAGGTCACCAGTTTTCCTGAAGCTGTCTGAGATTCATCCTCTGATATTATTACTGCAAATAGTGTTTTTATGTCATTTGTGTTGACCCTGCTGTTTCTTTGATACCTATTAATCTTATATTGTTTTCCTTTGCTTCATATTGGAGCTGTTGAATTGTTATTTCATGGTTCCTTGTTATTTTTAAGAGATCCTTCCTTTCATATCTTTAGTGGGAATGCTGTCTTCAAGGTCTGAAAGTCTCTCTTCAGCCTCATTCAGGCAGTTTTGCCAACTTTCTATGGAATTTTTAATTTTCTGGATACCTGTTTGAATCTGTTTCATGCATTTTAGTTCTTTTCTATATTGTTCAGTCAAGGTTTCCGTGAGTTTTCTATGCTCTTCTATTTTCTTATCAATGTCTTCTTTGGATGTGCTGAGGAATTCTTTCATTATTGTTGTCATTTCTTTTTTCACTTGAGAGATTATTTCTGATCTGATGTCTTCTATCGCCTGATAGAGTTATTTCTTTCCTTCAGTTGCTATCATTTCAGAAATTTCAGGTGTATTACTTCCAGGGTCTTCTCTGTTGATATCTCCTGGACCTGATCTGGGTGGTGTGGAGGTCTGGGATTGCAATTGCTCCTTTGTTTTGTCATTTTTGAAGACCCAGAGATTCCGTGGAGCTCTGCTTCACTCCCACTATGGTGTGGGAGTTGCAGCATGTGATCTTAAGATCCCCAGGTGTCAGTGTGACTCCTGTGCTGGTGTGTGGTGGCAAGGTGGGGTCCCAGATACTCACAACACTTTCTTGCATGCAGTTGGCTCCCGGGCTTGTAGGGGAGGGACAGGGAGGCTCACTGGAGTTTCTGAAGCTGTTTGGAGTTCAGGCTGGCTTCCACAAGGGTGAGGGGGTGCAGGTCGTGGTCACCGAGGCTTCAGGCATTGCCCAGGACCAAGCCCAGTTCTGATGCCAGCAGAGAAGTGGTGAAGATGAAGTCCCTGAGGCAACTGACTCTGTCCAGGTTTCAGCTGGGCTCCCATGGGGGTGTAGGAGGTGTTGGGATTGGCCACTGAGGCCCCAGAAGGTGTCCAGGGCTCCACCTGCCTTGCATGCTGGTTGAGGAGTTGTGAGGGCGGCTCACTGGGGTTCCTGAAAATGTCCGAGGTTTAGCACCACTCCTTCAGGGATGCTAGGTATGTGGGGAGTGCCCATTGAGGCCCCAGAAGGTGTCTGGGGCTCTACATGCTTCACACACTGGTCACGGAGGTGTGAGGGTGGCTCACTGGGGCTCCAGAATATGTCTGGGGTTCAGCCTGGTGATCCCCCTTAGTGATTTTTGTCTTTTATTGAAGTGAATACTGCTGTCAATAGATCTGTTTTTTTGATCCTCCCATCTGATTTTTATTTGGTCTCCTGGTTATGATTTGCAAACACCCTGGTAGTTACCTCTGTAAGTTGTGTCATATACATGTCACCAAAACCCATTAGTTTTTGTTAATAAACAGCTATGCTGGGTGTTGTGGCATACGCCTGTAATTCCAGCACTCAGGAGGATGAGGCAGGAGGATCATTGCGAGTTCAATGCCAGTCTGTGCTACAAAGTGAGCTCAAGTTCAGTCTGAACTGCATAGCGAGACCCTGTCTCAAAAAGAAATAAAAATTAAACAGCTAGACAGGGTTGAAGCCATGTGTCTATATTGAACTATACTTAGCTATGAGTCAATGTAGGGAAACTAATCCTGATGTCGTGGTAGTCCTGTTTCCAGTCACCATCTTACATATACACCCAGTTAATTTTTATCAATCATCCTCTCAGCCAACCACTTACCATCAAAGGAGGGCCAATTGATTTTATAAAGAGTTCTTAATTTCCAGGGGAGAATTAGCTCTATTCCATATTTTTCTGTATAGCCTCTTTAAAGTTAGCCAACATATATTTTAATGGGGTGGGTTTTGATGCTTTTTCTGCCATATCTACTCTGTTGCAATGCAAATCACCTTTTCAAAGCACTTTTGTCTTAGGTTGATTTGGTCATTCCCCTCATGGGAGTTTTTAGAAGGAATAACCTGAGCTTCACCAAACTAAAAAGTAACCACACATTTCTTTTCATAAACTATTTCCACAAGCTTTTTCTTGACATATGTAAGGTTTCTGGTCTTGCTATTATCTCTGTTTTTATTTCATTAGCAGGTCTTGGAACCAGCCCATACTCTTCTGCCTAACTCCTGGAGTATGTAACCCACAACCTCCAGGGTGTGGACTAAATGCTCAGATCTGAAGCAGTCCCAGCATGCTACTTTTTAATTTTTTTTTAAACTGAAAAGATGAGCTTTGTTTTGTTCCTTTAACCTCAGCAGGCACATTTGGGTTTAAGTCTCTCAACTCTCCACCTCTTTCCTAGCCCAGCCACTGGACTGGCTGGCAGGTTCAATGATTTTTTGTCCCACTCCCTGTCCAGGCTGGTCACTGTCATCACCCCATTTCACGGATTGTTTCCCTTTTTTTCCTTATCAGCCTGCTGCAGTTCCCTGCCCATATATCCTGGTGCTCTAAAGTTAAGCAGGTTTTTTATGTCTTTGCCCATTATCATTCATTCTGTCAGTTACTTTTGTTCTCAGACTGATTGGACTGCTTTCTTTCCTCAGTCTCCAGCTAAGCCCAGGAGACCCCAGACTCACACACTTTATTCTGCTCACATGCACACGCTCATACACCTCTCCTTTCCCAGTTTTCCAGGCTGTATGTTTCAGTAGACTTCCTCTGAGTCTGGCTACTTAGTACACTCTTTATAGCCACTGTTATCACAGGCCTGTCCAATGAACTGTTTCAGAGTTTGTTGTTAGCTGTTCTTGTTGTGGGCTGTCCTGCAAGTTGTTAGAGAGCAACTCTTGCCACAGACCCCCTTTGCAATCTAGTAATTGTTGCATATTTTTGCATCTCCCCCTGAGATGGACTGCAGAGTAAACCCCCTTGGAGCTGGTCAGTCTCCCCTTCCATCCTAATAAGACAGGTTTTCCGCATTGGGGGACCCCCAAACCTTACTGTGGTTCTGTAGCATGCTGTTGTTCCAGAATCATCCTGAATCCCCTGAATCCCCTCAGATTGCATTTGTGCTGACAAGGGAGAGGTGTCTGGGCTGTGATGGTGCTGATA
This sequence comes from Chinchilla lanigera, assembly GCF_000276665.1. Taxonomy (NCBI): domain Eukaryota; kingdom Metazoa; phylum Chordata; class Mammalia; order Rodentia; family Chinchillidae; genus Chinchilla; species Chinchilla lanigera. The sequence goes on along the minus strand of NW_004955534.1, from coordinate 3,794,153 downwards.
TGGTCTCTGAGCTGAAGTTTTACTCGGTGGGGTCAGAGGTCTCAGGACTACCACAAATCAGACCCTCTCAGGCATGCAGGCAAAGGAGATGGAAAATCTGTTCTCTCTGGTCCCTTTGTGGTCACCGGAAATGTTGCAGAATCCAAGGGATCACAGAGATAAATGGGGGAAAAGGATTTATTTCCATGATTTTAGATGCACATTGACCTAGCTGAATGTGTGTCCAAAGTGCTGGGCATTAGAACAAAGGAAAGGTTCTAGTTTTATACATTTGGCTGAGGATTTGGTCTTTAGAAACTGTGGGGTGGTTTAAGTGAGGGTACGGAAGCAAGACAAAGCAATTAACAATTTATCCTGGAAAGAAGATAAAGCCTTATGAATCCTGCAAGAACAAGATGACATAAATTCTGTTTACAAGAAATAGTTCCCAATCTTATCTGTATGAGAACAAGAAGTTATAGCTACAGAGGAGGAGGGGGATTGAGGGAGATTGTTCTTTAAGTCTGACTTCAAGATCACAAGGAAGAGTGCATAATAAAAGGAAAGCAATGAGATGAGATTAGAGTCCTGGATAATAAGAGCATTTATTTGGCAAGCCAAAGCAGCATTTTCAAAATTGGCTTAAAATATAGACATTAAGATAGGAATAAGGGAAGAAGATAGGGAAGAAAGTTGGAGGCAGAAGGAACGTTCAATCTTAGGCAAATTCTGCAGCCATCAGACAAAATAAGAGCAAAGAATGCTTACTGAATTTGGAAATGTGGAGGTCGTAGTTAACCTCAAAAAAAGTTTCAATGAAGAGGTAATTATGTAAGTCACAAATCAGTAGAAGGAGGAATAAGTGGAAGGCAAGGAAGTAGGTATAAGGAGGGTAGATTACTTTTTAAGAAACTTAGTAGTGAGAGTGGCAGTAAATAGGATTGTAGCCAGAATGGGAGTTAGAGTTTGAGAGAAAAATTTTTAGGTGGGAAAGATTTGAACATGGGCATATTTTTAAATGAAAGAGAAATATTGGAGATATAAGAGAGATTATGAGCAACGAAGTAATCTGGGATCAGGACTAGGTAGATGAATTAACACAAAGTGGATAGCCATTCAGGTGGGAAGAACTAATTTTGAGTGGAGGGAGGATGTTTGTCCCATGAGACATTAGATGAAAATTCACGAAAATTCAAATAAATTTGTAGGTGGTGGAGAAGCAAGCTGAGGAACCTCTGTTACATGGTGGCCTTGATTTTATCAGAGAGTGGAATGCAATAATCCTTCTAAAAACAAGGTAAGAAGAGGTAGGCTATATAGTTTGAGGGAATTGGTAGCTATTTGATGTAATACTGAGGAAAATAGGATAGATTGACATTTAGGAATTTAAGGGCCAATGAGACTGGAGTTGAGGGTTTATGGTGTGATCTTATCCTTCAGTGCTCACCACCCTGAAAAAGCTGAGTGGTTAAACTGATCCAGAGATGAAGTTTAATGAGCAGATATGAAAGAAGGTCAGCAGAACAAAAGAAATGGAAAACATTCCAAGAGAGGTAGCAACATGATCAATAAATGCATTAAGGAGCTGATAGATATGGGAAATTGTAGGGAGGGGATGAAGCTGGAAATTGGTCACATACATGGGGGTAAGGCCACCCAAGAATGAAGACTGCCTGAAGCAGTCAAGCTACTTCAGTCCTGAAACACTTGTCTGAGACAATTCTAGGCAACCCTGTGTCACATGATATTAACTTTGTCAAATGTATAAATAAATGCCCCTACGGTGGTTGAGCAGTTCCTTTCCTCCCATTAGAATAGAGAGGGTTCCACCTGACCTCAGCTGTCATCTCTCATCTTTATTTCTTTATCCTCTCACAGTTTTTCCCTAGGGGAATATCAAGAGCTGTGCCAGTCCATAGCAGGAAATATGAGAAGAGTAAAGGACTAAATATTTTACTGAAAAACAATGGTAGATTTGCTAGAAATAAAGTCAGAGATCAATATGACAAAACAAAGAAGAAACTAAAGTATAAAACTAGCACAGTGGAATAAAAAAAATTGAAGATCGAACATTTGTGTTGCTGGAAAGTAGGTTGTCAAAGTGGAAATTATTGAAACTGAGCAAATCTAGCAACTATGAAGTCAAGGTCATTTTGATTAATGACAAAGTTGATGTAAAAAAGATAGTGAACATCAAAGTTCTCATTGACATGGAGGAGACTGAATAGGTAACAACACCCAAGGACAAAGCAAGGGTTGACAAAGGTAAGTGCTGTAAGGGCCTGGAGGTAAGAGAAAGAGGCTAGATTTATTTATTTATTTATTTAGTTAGTTAGTTATTTTAAAGAGAAATAAAAACAATGATCCAGAATTCCAAAACAAGATAGTAGGAGATTAACAATGGGTAACATACTGTATATTTTAATCTTCAATGTAGCTGTTCAGATTACAAGATATAGGCATGCATAACTGATGAATCAATATAAGCAAAAACTTTTTTTCAATGAACTAAAAGAAATCAGTAGTGTAACTATCTTATCTATCTTTTGTATATATGCATATATTTTCTTTTCCCATTCTTTCTTTTCTCATTTCATACATCCCAGTTGTTCTTTCCTTTTGAGCAGTTTGTTTCTCTTCCACAATATCTATAGTAAATTTTGGATCTTATTTACTTTTTCAGGTTCTTACACTAGGGAGACAGGATGGTGTTTATACATGCTAGATTGATTTATTTGGCTTATGAGTATGGTCTCTAGCTGCATCCATTTACCTATAGAAGCCTCAAGTGTATCCTTCTTTATAACTGAGTGGTACTCCATTATATAAAATACCACATTTTTTATCCATTTCTCAGTTGATGGACATCTGGGTTGTTTCCAAGATTAAGCTATTACACATTGTGCTGCTATAAACATGGGTGCACATAAATTTCTGTGGTATGATGTTTTTAATTTTTCTGAGAAAATACCCAAAAGGTGAATAGCTGAGTCAAATGGGACCTTTGTTCCTAGTTTTTTGAGGAAACTCCACACTGATTTCCACAGTGGTTTCATCAGTTTACACTCCCACAAACAGAGGAGAAACGCTCCCTTTTCCCCAAAGCATCACCAGCATCTGTTATTAGTTGACTTCTTGAAGATAGGCGTTCTTTCTGGTGTGAGATGGAATCTCAGTGTTGTTTTAATTTGCATTTCTCAAATGACAAATGATGTTGAACATTTTTGCATATATTTATTTTCCATTTGTAATTTTTCAGCTGATAAGTGTGTATTCATCTCAGAGGACCACTTTTTAATTGAATCTTTGAATTTTGGGGACCTGATTTTTAAAAATTCTTTATATGTTATAGATAGAAATCCTTTGTCTGAGGCACAGGTGGCTAAATTTCTTATCAATTTTGTGGGTTGTCTTTTCACTGTGTTGTGATTTCTTTTGATGTGCAGAATTTTTTTCATAAGATGAGATCTCAATTATTCATTCTTTCAAGGACTTCCCATGGAGTTTGGATTTTGCTCATGAACTGTTTGCCTAACTCTATGTATTCAAGATTTCTACCTAATTTCTCTTCCAGTAGATTTAATGTATCTGTTTTAATATTTAGATCTTTGATCCATTTTGACTTTAGTTTAATGCACAGTGATAAACATGGTTCTAGTTTTAGTCTTTGGCATGTGGAAAGCCAGTTTTTCCAGCACCACTTATTGAAGAGGCTATCTTTCTTCCAGTCAACATGTTTGGCATCTTTGTCAAAGATAAGGTGGCTGAGTTTATTTCTAGTTGCATCTACATCTTCTCATCTGTTCCATTGATCTTCAGGTCTGTTTTTTTTGCCAGTAGTATGCTGATTTCATCACAGTAGCTCTGTCGTATGATTTAAAGTCAGGGATTGTGATGGCCCCTGCCTTGCCTTTGTTGCCAGAACTGTTTTTGCAATTTTAGGTCTCCTCTGTTTCCAAATGAATTTTAGGATGGTTTCCTCTAGTTCTGTGAGGTATGCTAATAGTATTTTGACTGAAATTGCATTAAATCTCTGTTACAGTTTTGGGAGTGTGGCCATTTTCACTATGTTGTTTCTTTCTATCCATGAGCAAGGAGTATCTTTGCATTTTCTGATAACTGCTGTGATCTCTTTTTCAGAGTGATGTAATTTTAAATGTATTTATCTTTTACTTCCTTTATTAGATTGATTCCTAAGTATTTCATTTTTTTTGTATGCAATTATGAAGCGTGTGGTTTCCCCAATTTATCTCTCATTTAGTTTATTATTTGTGTTCATGAATGCTTTGATTTTTGGGTATTTACTTTTTATCTAGCTATGCTTCTGAATTTGTTTATTAATTCTAGAAGTCTCTTGCCAAAGTTTTTGGGGGTCTTCTATGTAGAGTATCATGTCATCTGTGAATAATGATAATTTAACTTTTCCTTTCTGATACTTATTCCTTTTCTGTGTTGTCTAATTGCCCTGGCTAATGTTTCCAGAACTATACTGAATAGCAGTGGTGACAGTGGACATCTTTGTCTTATTCCTGATTTTAAAGTGAAAGCTTTCAGTCTTTGTCCATTTAGTGTGACGTTGTCTGATGGTTTGTCATAGATGGCTTTTACCAGATTGATGTAAAGACCATCTGTTCTGATTTTCTATAGGGTTTTTAAAATCATGAGTGAATGTTGAACTTTACCAAAACCTTTTTATGCATCCATTGAAATAATCATGTGATTTTCTCTTTCACTCTGTTACTGTGGTGCATTATTTCTGTTGATTTGCATATATTGAATCATCTCTGCATTCCTGGGATAAATCCCACTTTTTATAATCTTCTTGATAATTTGATGCATTCAGTTTGGTAGTATTTTATTGAACTTTTTTGCATCTATGTTCATTTACGGGATTGGCCTGTAGTTTTCTTTTTTGGTTGGGTCTTTCTCTGGTTTTCTTTTTTTTTTTTTTGGTTTTTCTCCGGTACCGGGAACCGAACTCACGACCTTGCGCTTGGCAGGCAGGCGCTTCTGCCACTGAGCTAAACCCCCAGCCCCTTTTCTCTGGTTTTCATAGCAGAGTAATACTTACCTCCAGGAATGTGTTATGGTTATGGCAATTTCTTCATTTTCAATTTCCTTAAAAGGTTTGTGGAGTATTAACATTAAATCTTTCTAAATTCCTTGTGGAATTCAACTGTGAATCCATCAGGATGTTAGCTTTTATCTGTTGGTAAGTTTTTAATTATGTATTCAATTTCATTAACTGATATTGGGTTACTCAAAATTTAAATCTTCTTGATTCAGCTTTGGTAATTCATATCTTTCTAGGAATCTGTCCATTTCTTCCATTTTTTTCTATCCTATGTGAGTAAAGATTTTTGAAGTAGGTATTGATGATCTTGTGAATTTCCACAGGATCTGTAGTGACTTCACCCCTTTCATTCCTTATTATATGAATTTGAATTTTTTCTTTTCTTTTTTTGATAAGGTTGGCTAAGGGCTTATTAGTTTTATGTATCCTTTCAAAGAACCAACTCTTTGATTCCTAAATTCTTTATATTGTTTTCTTGGTCTCAATTGTGTTGATTTCTATTCTAATCTTTATATTTTCCTCCTTTTATGGGTTTTGGCCTTGACTTGCTCTTGTTTCTCTAGAAGCTTGAGCTGCAGCATAAAGTTGTTTATTTGTGCTCATTCTTTTTTTCTGATGTGAGTGTTCACTGCTACAAATTTTCCTCTTAAGCCTGAAGAAGCTAAATTTAAAAGAGGATATCTCACCTGAAGGAGGCAGTTGCTATTTAGCTCTAGATGATGGTTTCCATTTGGAAAGATAGCCCTAAATTGCTAGAAATTTCCAGTTTTAGGTGAAATGACAAATGCCTTAAAAATGTGAAATGTCCTATTTTCATATATTGGCAACTAATGTTTAAAAATAATTTGTGGGCCAAAAAAATCATATTTTCATTGTGAACCCAGCCTGTGAGCTGCCAGCTTGCAACATCTAGGATAGAAAGTATGATGGTCAGATATTTTGAGATGCAAAGCAAAATAGACTGTTAAACAATGGCAAATATATTCACCTTTTCCTTCTGAGGCAATAGTAGACATCACTATACTCATCTGATCCAGTATACAGGGCTTCAGGAAGTTACTACCAATCAGATGCATATAGCAAAGGAGATGAAACCAAATTTACCATAACGTTTCTGTCACTTTCAAGAAAATTTCTGAGTCTTTGAACTTTTTTGGTCTTTATAAAAGAAGCAAGCATGCCATAATGTTCCAGGTTAGCTTTGCCTTTGCAGGATTTTCAGATGGGCTTTCTTTTTGAATGAGTACTTTGTATGTTTTCAGAAATCTCTTCATGCCATTAACTGCATTTTTAAAATTTCCAGTAATGTGCCCAGAGGTCCTGAGTGGAAACTAGTGTAACACTGAAAGTGAACAAGTGAAACCTTTCATCTGTTCCCAGGTATTCCTGGCTTCTTGCAACTTGCCAATAGTAGTTGAGACTCTGCCTGCTGCCTGAAACACTGAAGTGTTGTTAATGAGCTCTCTACCTTTTATAGAATGGGAGCTGATTGGGAGTGTTTTAGACTGAGGCATGAATCAAAATATCATGCATGTTTAGTTATATGGTTTATTAACTCATTTACTGAAGTGTGTCCTTGATTTCTATTAACCCTTTTTAAGTTTAGGCATTCTCCCTGTTGACTGACTCTTTGGGGTATTAAATACCCAAATAAGTTATTCATATTCAAATACCTCCTTTAGCACATTTCTATATTCTTTCATACATAAACCATACTCTCTGCTGAAAGCATTTTCAGCTCCTCACTCCCACACTCCTCACTTTGCCAGCCATTTCCATTGCTTGGGATGAGAGCCTAAAGGGCAGATTCACGTAGCAGGAGGTGAAGGCTAACAGCTGAAACTGGAACAGCCAGATGCCTTCCCTGCCAAAGTCCACTCATTCTGACGCAGTACAACTGCATTCTCCACTGGCAATTTGTTTCTGTTCTGCTTTTGGTTTTCAGTCTTTGCCTTTCTTTCTTTATTCTCTGGCTTCAGCCCACTTAGATTCCTGAAGTAGACAGCTACTTGCATGAACTTGCATGGCTTCCAATTTGCTTATTTTGGGGTAACTTCCAGTTTCTCTTGATCATGCTCACACTTGCTGCCGAGAAGCCACTGGCTCTGCTCGTGATCTGCTCTCCATCCATTACTGGCTCTGGCTCTGGCTCTGGCTCTGGCTCTGGCTCTGGCTCTTGTCTGTGTTTGGCTGCCTGCCTGACATATACTGCATTACTTCTTCTGGTGTGCTGTGCATCTGCTGATTTTCTGAGGCACTTGAAACAATAGAAAGTGAAAAATCTATAACTTTTCTGTTTAACTAAACTTCTCCTCAGATATCCTTATCAGATGTTATTGATCAAAAATCATAAACAAAAGTTTCCATATACCTAGAAGCCTGTACTTTCCTTAAATTTCAGAATCAGACTGGTGGAAGCTACAACACTTGCCTAGGTGTAGTGGTAAACTTGTTTATGATTATTCCTAACTGAGTTCCGAGTGCGATGTGTGAAAATATGTCATTGTGATTGATGACATTTAACATTCTAACCCTCTCATTCATCAGGGTTTTCTAGCTGGTGATGAGAAGATAGATCTTTAAGGAATGAGGACTCCTTAATAAATTAAATGAATATACTTCTCAAATTTAATCACTCATATTTTTGTTTTCTGAAATGACATTAATTATTACTTTCTATTTGCTTATGAATGAAAATATTTCCATCATCATTAGCTAATATAGTTTAGCTTTCATCTTCTTCAGGTTGAATTCGTTTAAATTTGGTTTAATTTTTAGGATATGTTAAGCTCATATTAAATATTATACTTATCTTTAAAAATTTTATTAGTGCATGTTTGTAATACCTAATGATTACTTTCATTGTGAGGAGGTGAAACATTTACATAACACATCTTAATTCATTTTATGTCATTTTCCCCCTCTCATCTCTTCTGGCTGCATTTTCCCTCTAGCCTCTCTTCCCCTCCCTCTTTCATTTTTTCCTTATTATTTATCTTTTATGGCTCTTTATTTTCACTATATCTTTCTCATGTAAAAGAAACCATGTGATATTTAAATTGTATTATGGCCTCAAGGTACATTCACTTAGCATTATGATCTCAAGGTACATTCATTTACCTATAAATAATGCAAGGTTATCATTCTTTATGGAAGAGTAGTATTCCATTTTGTATAGAGACAAATTTTCTTTATCCATTCATCTGTTGATGGACATATAGGCTGCTTCCAATATTTATCTACTATGCATTGTGCTGCTCTAAACATGGGTATACATACATCAATGTAATATAATGACTAAAACTCTTTCAAGAAGATAACTAGAAGAGGAATAGCTGGGCCAAATGAAATTTCTTGTTTTACTTTTGTGAGGAACATCTAAACTGATTTCCATAATGTTTGTATTAGTTTACATTTCCACAATGAGGAGGGATCATTTTACACCACAGCCTTGTGAGCATTTGTGATTATCTGATTTCTTGATGTTAACCATTTTGGGGGAGTAGGATGGAATTTCATTCTTGTTTTCATTTGCATTTTGCTAATGGCCCGTGATGTAGAGCATTTCTTCATGGATTTATTGACTACTTTTACTTCTAAGGAGTGTCTGTTCCTTCCAGTCACTAGTTATTTGATTGGGTCTTTTATTGGGAGGGGTTTAACTTTTTTAGTTGATCATATATTTTAAATATTAGTTCTTTGTGTGAGGAAAGGCTTACAACATATTCTCCCATTAAACAGGTGGTCTGCTTACTTTATTGTTTGTTTTCTTTTCAGTAAAACTTTTTAATTTAGTATGAGCCCTTTGTTGATTCTTGGCATTATCCTTTGTGCAACAACTGGGGTTCTGTTCAGTAAGTCCTTGCCTATGCTTATGACTTTAAGAACTTTACCAATTTTATCTTGGAGCAGATTGTTTCCATTTTAATATTAAGATCTTTGAGCTATTCTAATTTTAGTTTAGTACATGGTAAGGGATAGGGGTTTAATTTTTTATTTTTTATTTTAAAAATAAAAGGAGGAAAACATTAACAGACAGACAACATTTTACAAAATAGCAAAAGAACAGTACAGACAATATGGAGTTACAAACAAAGTGGTAGGAAATTAACAATGCTTGTTGCATTACATATTGATATCTTCAAAGTGGTTTCTCATGAAAACAGATAGAGACATGCAATATTGATCAACCAAGGACTCATTGACAGTTTCTTTCAACAAAGAAATAGAAGACAGTAAAACAGCCATGTTAACTATCCTGTGTATACATACATACAAAATTTCTCCTTCTTTCCCTCCTCTTTTCCCACATCTCAATTGCCCTTCTCCCTTGAGTGCTTTCCTATCATTTCACAATGTCTATCATACCTTCAAGTTTAAATTAACTCTTTCAGGTTTTACACTAGTGAAACAATGTGGTGCTTGCACATGTATGTTTGATTTATTTCACTTATGAGTATGGTCTCTAGTTGTGACCATTTACCTCCAGTTTATCTTTCTTTACAGGTGAGTAATATTCCATTACATAAAAGTACCACAATTTTCTGATCCAATCCTCGGTGGATGGACATTTGGGTTGCTTCCACATTTTAGCAATTACAAAATGTGCTGCTACAAACATAGGTGCACATATATGGCTGTGATATGATGCTTTTAGATCTTCTGGGAAAATACCCAGCATGGGGATAGCTGGGTTGAATGGGACCTCTAGACCTAGTTTTCAGAGGAATCTCCAAATTGATTTCCACAGTGGTTTTACCAGTCTGCATTCCCACCAGCAGTGCAGAAGGGTTCCTATTTCTCCACAACCTCGCTAGCATTACCTATTGGTTGATTTCTTATTGCTAGCCATTCTTACTGGGGTAAGGTGGAATCTCAGTGTTGTTTTAATTTGCATTTCTGAAATGACTAATGATGTTGAATATTTCCTCATATATTTATTTGCCATTTGTATCTCCTTGTCTGAGAAGTGTGTATTCATCTCCGCTGCCCATTTTTGGATCGGGTCTTTGAATTTGGAGACGCTGATATTTTTTAATTCTCTATATGTTCTAGATAGAAGTCCTTTGTCTGAGGGATAATCAGCTAAAATTTTTTCCAAGTTTGTGGGTTTTCTTTTTACTTTGCTGGTGATTTCTTTAGATGTGCAGAAACTTTTCAGTAGGATGAGATCCCAGTTGTTGATTCTTTCAAGTGTTTCACGTGCAATTTGGTTTTTTGTTCATGAACTCTCTGCCTACCCCTATGTCTTCAAGGTTTTTACCTACTTTCTCTTCCAATAGATTTAGTGTTTCTGCTTTAATCTTGAGATCTGTGAACCATTTTAACTTGAGTTTGGTGTATGGTGCTAGGCTTGGGTCTATTTTCAGTTTTTGGCAGGTAGCAAGCCAATTTTTTCAGCACCATTTATTAAAGAGGCTATCGTTCTTCCAGTGAGTTTGATTGACCCCTTTATCAAAGATGAGGTTGCTGAGTGTGTTTTTGGTTGTGAGTGTTTCTTCCAGTGTGTTCCATTATCATCATGCCTGTTTTTCAGCCAGTGTCAGGTGGATTTTATGACAGTAGCTTTATAGTATAATTTCAGGTCAGGGATTGTGATTCCACCTGACTTGTCCTTGTTGCCCAGGACTGCTTTTGGTATTTTTTGTCTCTTCTGGTTCCAGATGAATTTAAGGCATATTTTCTCAAGATCTGTGAGGTATGCTAATGGTAGTTGAATGGGAATTGCA
>NW_004955534.1:3765084-3775538 GCF_000276665.1 Chinchilla lanigera | reverse complement strand
GGTTCAGAGTCTGTTCGCCCTGCCCACAGCCAGAGAAGACCCTGGAGCTTCTGAGTGAAAACCTCCTCTCTGCCGCGGGTGCAGGGAGGCCAGGACTCCATCTGTAATGGTGGTGGGGTCCTGATGCCCGCGCTCTGCCCTCAGGGAGTAGCTGGGAAATACCTGGCTCTCTCCGCACGTTTCAGCTGGGAACCGTGGCGGTGTGGGCGAGCACAGACTCGAGCCCAGGTGTCTAGCCACTCCTGGAACACTGGCTCTCGCTGCGCAGGGTGCGTGGGTCCCCTGTTTTGCTTTCTGGACGGAGGACCAGGAGGTGGTGCCGGCTTTCGGTTCTCTGAGCTCTCTCTCTCTCTCCGTGGGGACCTGCGCGAAGCTCTCGCTACTCTCGCTGCCTCTGCTTGAGAGGGGCAGCCTGCAACACAAAAAGGGGTGTGTGGGTGTGGGTGTGTGGGAGGTTTTCCAGGACCACCAGCTGGTTACAGGTGGTGCCCCAACCCTACACACACCCCTTCGGGGCACTGGGGCCCCCCTCTTAGCTGAGCACCACCCTGGGGGCTTGCCCCGGGTGCAGCCTTAAGTTGCTGGTGCTGCTCGCTGCTGCCGTGGCTGCAGGAGGAGGTGGAAAGACACTGGGGGCAGGACTCTGTGTGTTGACTTTATGTTCTGCTACTCTATTGAATTTGGTTATTCTCAAGTCTTTTGATGATATTTTCAGAGGCTTCTATGTAGACAATCATGTCATCTGCAAATAATGACAATTTGAACTTTTCCTTTTATATCCCCTTTTTTCTTTCCCTTGCCCAACTGTTCTGGTTAATGTTTGAAGAATGACATTGCACAGTCATGCTAGCGGACATTCTTGTCTTGTTTCTGATTTTAGAGAAAAATATTTCAGCTTCTCCCCATTTAAAATGTAGCCTATTTGTTGTCATGAATGTATTTTATAAGATTGAGATAAGATCTTTCTATATCCATTTTATTCAGTGTTTCTAGTATGAATGCATGATGGATTTTGTTCAAGGCTGTCTGCATCAGTTGAGAAAATAGTGAGAATTTTTAAAATGTGATGTTTTAAAGTTTTTGACTTTCATGTATTGAGACATCCGTTACTTTTAATCTTACTTTGTTATGGTGTATGACTTTTTAATGATTTATTCAAAACTGGGTTTGCCAGTATGCTATTGAGAATTTTCCCATTAATGATCATTAAACAGATTAGCGTGTAATTTTTTTATTCCATTGGGTACTTATCTGGTTTTGGAATTAGGGTAATGCTAACTTGCAAAATTTTGGAAGTACTCCTTCCCTTTTGATTTCATTAAAAACACTGAGGAGTCTTGGTGTTAGATCTTCCCTAAAGTTCTTGTAGAATTTGGGAGTGAATCAAGTGGGACCTGAGATTTTATTATTTGTCCATTTTTTAAAAAAATTACTACTTCACTCTCATTGCCTGATATGGGTTTATTCAAGGTTTTTAATGTCTCCTTGGTTCAGCTTCAGTAGTTCATATGTATTGAGGAATCTATCCATTTTTTCTGAATTCTCCATTTCATTAGAGTATAGGTTCTCAAAATAGTTACTATAATCTTTTGGATTTCAGCATAGTCTGTTTTGATTTCAGTTTTTCATTATTAGTTGCATTGATTTGGGTCTTATCTCTCTTTTTATGGATATATTGGCTAGGGTTTTGGCCATTTTGTTTGTTCTTTCAAACAATCCACTCTCCAATTCATTGATTCTTTGCTTTTTTTGTCTCAACTTCATTAATTTCTGCTCTGATCTTTATAATTTCCTTCCTTGTACTGCCTTTGGATGAAGTGCACCATTAGGTCATTTGGGCTTGCTCGTTTTTTTTTTTTTTTTTTTTTTAATGTGGGCATTCACAGCTGTAAACTTCCCTCTTAGGACTGCTTGATTGTGTCCTATAGATTCTTTGCTTCCCATAGTGTATTGTACTGGCATTATCATTTGATTGTTAGAACTGATTTCTTCCATGATTTCCTTTGTGAATCATTAATTATTTAAGATAATATTGTTTAATTTTCACATATTTGTCTAATTTCTGAGTTCTCTTTCACCACTGAATTCTCGTTTCATTGAACTATGATCTAGTAATATGTATATATTTTCAATTATTTTGCATTTACTTAAGCCTGCTTTATGGGCTACCATATGGTATATTTTAGAGAAAATCCTATATCCTGCTGAGAAGATTGTGTATCTGTTGTTGGGTTGAAGACTCTGTAGATATTAAATAAGTGCATTTGTTTGAGTGTTTGTTTCAACTCTGATATTCTTTTATTTTTTATTTTTTGGTACGAGGAATTAAACTCACAATCTTGTACTTGCCATGCAGGTACTGTGCCACTGAGCTACATCCTCAGCCCCTATTCTTTGTTAATATTTTTTCTAGCTTATGTATTTGCAACAAGGGGGTATTAAGGTCTCCCATTATAATTTTGTTGGTGTTTATCTGATATTTTAAATCCAGTATTTGTTTTATGAAGTTGGGTGTGCTATTGTTTGGTGCATATATGCTAATAAATGTTATCTCTTCCTGCTATATTGTTCCCTTGACCAATATGTGCTGGCCTTTTTTGCCTATTTTGATCAGTTTTGGATGGAACTTCAGTTTATCTGAATATAGAATAGCTATATGTGCATGTAACTATGTTATCATTCCATGGAATATTGTTTATCTTCCTTTGATTTTTTGTGTATTATTTTCTTTTTGGGTTAAGTTAGTTTCTTGTATAGAGCACAGAATTGAGTTTTGTTCCTCGATTCATTCTGTCAGTCTGTCTCTTTTGATCATAGAAATGAGACCATTTTTATTGAGAGTTATTAAAGACAGCTACTGACTTATTCTTGTCATTTCCTCATTTTTCTGTTCTTGATTCCCTACCTTTACCTTCATCTTAACTGCTCAACCTGCCGTGTTCATTCTATTGGACATTTTGTCATTATTGGTTTCATTGTCTATTTCTATGCTTTTATAATTTTCAGGAATTCTAGTTTGATTCTTTATGTGGTCTTTATCATGAAAATATCTTATTTCTTTAAAGATATTGAAAGATATATGAGTTATTGAGCCAGACTGATTTTGTGGTCATATGTGCAATTTAGAAAAACTCTTCTGCTTTCATCTATGAGAATATATCACCAAGATGCTCAGAGGCAGCAAAATGTTAGAGTATTCTAAAAGTATTGTTTGTGCTAGTAGATTTCTGTTATCAAGTAGAGTGGGTGGATTTTTCAGAATGCAATTGTAAGGTTGAGAACTAAGAGGAAATACAGTTTTCAGTGGGTAATCTTAGGTGCTTTAAAGTATCACCAAACAGAGCTCTGTTAAGGCACTGTCATGGGGGTAATTTCCTTTGACATTGTTGTCAGTGTCAAACACACTCAATTGGGTAAGTGCAGATATACTTGGCTGTGGCTTGTTTCACAATGTTGTCAGGCACCTTTATGGCTATTATCATCTCAACTTGAAGAAGTTATTGTGATATTGTTTTAGTTAGTTTGGTCATCAATGTCAAACATGCCCAATTGGATCAGTTCTGATGTACTTGACTGTGGCTTGTTTCACAGTGTTGTCAGACACCTTTATGGCTATTCTCATTTCAATTTGAACAAGTTATTGTGATATTGTTTTAGTTTGTTTGGTCATCATTAGCAGAATAATATGCACTCAGTAAGTTAAGCCACAAACATTTATTTCTCACAACTTTGGATGCTCAGAAGTTGAAGAGTAAGCCATTGTAAATATATTGTTTGGTGAACGTTGATTTTCTGGTTCTGAGTTTTACCTGTGTATTCCAATGGCAGAAAGCATGAGGGACCTTTCTGGGGTTTCTCTTATAAGGACACTAATTAGATTTATGAGGGCATCTCCTTCATTACTTTGTTATCTCTCAAAGGATTTACTTCCTATTATAATCACACTGGGGATTATGATCTCAGCATTTGAGCTTTGAGGGTCTTTCATTGTGTAAGAGATATGTAATACAATTATCTGATGCTAAGCATTATTTTGCACTAATATAAGGCCATGGTGAGGAAGAGCCTCTTCAAATTTATTGTTACACATACTGCTCCTTTTGTTTGTAGTGCTGTCTCCTTAATGTTTTCTTGGATAACTCCAACTCATGTTTCAATTCTCAGCTCAAACATTTCTTCTGTATAGCCATTATCCCTGATGATTCAATCCAAATTATACCCCTTTTTATAATTTTATAGTCATATTCATTTTCTTTACATAACACATAACATTTTGTAGTCATATATTTGTTCATTTAGTTACATGACTCACATGTTAGATTTTAAATTCCTGTGGTATAGATCTGTTCATCAGTGTTTTATTCATAAGTATATGGCCAGTGCCTTTTATACTCCCTGTTATCCAAAGGAACCTCAATTGATATTTGCTCATTACTGGTTGAGAAATGTGTTCTTATATACTAAGGAGGAATGAAGAGAACATAAATTATTGTAATGAAATATTTTTGCTCTTATGAAAGAAGTCTGGGGGCTGGGGATTTAGCTCAGCAGCACAGAGTTTGCCTGGCAAGCACGAGGTCATGAGTTCGATTCCCAGTATCAGAAAAAAACAAAAAAAAAAAAAAAAAAAGAAAGAAGTATGTATAGGGTTCTAAGGGCAAGAGTAATTCCTTTTATTTTTGGAAGTGACAACTGGTTTACCTGGAGAACTAATGCATCTAAGAAAAATTTAAAGTTTATTCTTAAATAGATGTCATAAAACAAATATGTTATAATTATGTTTTTGACTATTTAATGTCTCTCCTTATAGGCTAGAGTAGTTTATTAAACTGAAAATGCTATGAGAAGAGGAATCACATTGTTTTGCTCACTTCTTATACTCAAGTTAGAATAAAGTAGATGCTATACAAGTGTTTACTGAATGAGTGTCTTAATATCTCACCCTCTATAGTTCTGAACAAGAAAACAAAGGATAAACTTTTCTTGTCTTTCTTATCTGTGCATCCTTACACCTGCCTCACTGCCTCATTAAAGCTTTTCTTGATGTATAGTGGATAAGGCAAGGTAGATATTAATTCTCTGGGCTGCTATAAATTTCTCTTGGAGCAGCACCACCATCAGCATTGCTCTGTCCTTATGCTACCAGATGCCTAGCACCTGCAGTGCGATGATGCCAGAAGTTCAAAGACTGTGGTAATCAAAGTAATGTGACAGTTATCCTCAAACTTTAGAATTTGTCATCTGAGGAAATTGCTTTAAATGATGATTTCCGGGCTCCATTTCCATTGAAGTCTGAGACTATACTTGGAATTTCTATTTTTAGAACTTCTGAAAGCATTCTGTTAAAGATAGCCCACAGGCTATGATCTGAAATCCTCCAGGCTTGATTCAATTACTATAAATTCTATTAGTACTAATGTTCGTCAACTAGCTGACACTTTCTAAAAAATTACCTATGAGCTGAGAACTATGTTAAAATGTTGATTGCATCATTTAGTGTTTTTTCCACATTAAGAGGAATTATGTAACTTGCCAAAAATCATACAGAAAATGTGATGGAATTTAGTCTCTATCATAGATTTGTTCTATAGTAAAGCTCATTTCTAAACCACCATGTTATATTACATCTGATTCAGTTATGCTTATGAATTTACTGTAGCTTGTATGTAGAATTCTTCAGGTCTGGAACCCAGTAATATGAATAATCAAAGACTCTTGTGAATTGGGTGATTAGAGATTTATAATTAGATTTTGCTATTCTCCAGATAAATATGTATCTATGATAAAATGAACCTAGGAGCTTTATTTAGGCTAAAGTACAATGTCTTCTTTCCTTTTTTGTTGCTGTGGGTTGAGCACACCTGATGCATGCTAAGAGTGTGCTGTATCACTGAGCTATATCCCAGTTCTAGAGTTTAGTAATTTTAGTATCTAAACTGAGTGAGGGGGAGGACTTATTTTGGACAACTGAAAAAGAAAGCATCTTTTGCCTTCTGGAGAAATTAAAATTTAAAACCAGGCTGATCATCCGTAGAAGGAGGGAGGGATGGGGGGGGGCATTTTTCACACTGTTCTAGTTCCTAAAGATAAATAATACAAATGTAATTATTTCTCTCACATAACTCAATTTTTAGCACAGGAGTGAGATTGAAATGTGAAAGTCAGTAAAAACTTGAAGATTGAAAATTATTGTGTGAAGCAGGGCATAAGGGAATGTAAAGTAAATCTCTCAGCTGCAACAATATTCTTACAAGTAAGGTTCATAAGTCGTGCTTCTTTGACTGAGTCCCAGGAGGATTTCCAAACCATTATCTTTATGGTGCTTGGTTCTGAACCCAGAACTTTTCACTTGCTATGCAAATGCTCAACCACTGAGCTACACCCTCAGACTTGTAAGCTATTTTTGACAATGATAATCATAGTTATTATTTATTAAAATCTATAGATAGGAGACATTGTGGTAGGTATATTACATACATTATGTACCTGTGAGAGTGTATTATCCCAATTTCACAAATATATTAACTAGTTCAAACTAATTGAGTAATGGTTTAATATCAAAGATCTGCAAGTCTCTGAATCCATGGATTTTTAAAAAATTTCAAAATCAAGTTCTTTCAGATATAATGCAATGACTTGAAAAAAAAAGAAACTTTGGTGCAGGTGAAAAGACATTAAACATCATTAGTTAACAAAGAAATTAAAATAAAAACTTAAATACTACAACCTACACTTCTTTGAAAGTTTATCCCCTCCAAAACTCATTGCAATTTAACAGCCATTACAACAGTATTGTCTTAGTTGCTTTTGGACACCCACAACTTAAAAGAGGAGAGATTTACCTCAGCTCATATTTTATGGAAGTTTTAGCCCATAGTTAGCTGACTCTAGGGCAGAAGTGGCATGGTGAAAGGGCCTGCCATGGAGGAAAGCAGCTCACCCCATGGCATCCTGGAAGTAGAAAGACTGAAGGGAGGGGCTGAAGAGGGAGATAAACCATTCCCAGGCCAAACTTCAAGGACTCTCCTTTTCTGATCAAACCCTGCCTCCTAATAGCAAGTCAGCTATTAAAACCCACAATCCAATCACCTTTGAGAAACCCCACCTATGAGTACTTGAGAAATTGGGGGAGTCCAGATATAAACTAGAATGACTTTTAAGAAGTGATTAGCCCATGATGACTCCACCCTCACGGTAGGTTCGATACTGTTTTATGTATATAATGGATAGCTAACATAGTTGTACTACTGCCTTCTATTTTTCTACAGAAAGGAACAGTTAATGATTGCTTGTTTGATCAATCTTGTGTGTCTCTATTTGTTTTCCTGAGAAACCACTTTGAAGATATCAAGAAGTAGTACAACAACCATGGTTAATTTCCTACAACTTTGTAACTCTGTTTTGCTTGTATTGTTCTTATGCTATTTTGTAAATGGATGTCTGTCTGTTAATATGTTTTCCTTCTTTTATTTCTTAATATAAAAAAAGGGTGAGTTTGGCCCTTTCTTTGCTCTTATGTTCTTCTACCATGTGAGTACTAGTGTTCCTCCCTTGTAGGAGATGTAGCATTCAAGGCATCATTTTGGAAGTGGAACTTGAGTCCTTGTCCAGTGCCAAACCTAACAGTGACTTGATATTGAATGTCTTAGTTTCTGAAACTGTACAAAATAACTTCATACATTTTATAAATAACCTAGTCAAAAGTATACTGTTATAGCAGCATAAAACAGATATAACCCTTCACATTTATGAGAATGGAAAAAATTAAACACTTGATTATACCAAGTATTGTTAGGGGTACAAATCAATTGGAACACATGTATACTACTGGTGGAACTGTACAGTAGCATAACCACTTTGTGAAAATAGATTGACCATTTCTTATAAAATTTAAAATATACTTGTTGTATAGCCCAGCAATTATACTCCTAGTTATCTATCCAAGAGAAGTGAAACTATATGTTAACATGAATACTTGTATGCAAATGCTGACAGCACTTTCTCATAATCATCCTGAGGCTGGAGACTTGGGCTTGGCAAGACTGGCAAGTAGACATTATCTTTTAATTACAAACCCTCAGGATACACACATAGAACATTTCCTGAAGCCCTGCATGTAGATTTCTCACAAGAACATGAGTAGGTTTTTGACATCAGCCTGAGGTGTGGGTGGTACATAAAGGACAGTCCACATGGAGCTCTTTACTATTGTGTCCTTTCACAGTAGTTCACTCTCACATTGTAAAGTGTACGTTTTTTCTTACTTTTACTTGGTCCAAACTTGCTTTGCAGAGCCCATTTCTTTTCTTCCCTTTAATAAATGAAAATCTTGCTATTATTTGTGCTTGCTTTGACAAATTTTTCCTCAGAGCGGAAAGAGCCAGCCAGAGAGTCTGTTATTAACCCAGTCTCAGAACAGATTGTGCAGGTCTAATGTGTACAATCTAGAGTTCACTGTGTCTTTTTGTCCTCATGTTTCTGCTCTCCATACTTTGTTCAGCTTTTTTACTCTTTTATAAAATTAGCTATGGGTAACTTGGTCTCTAGCTTCAATAGCCACTTATCCCAGTTTACTCCTTTATGTGCTGAAAGCCTCATCTGTGCTTTCACCCTAGATGACCTTTTATCTCTGGGTATCATTAGTGAGATGCTTTCTCAGGGCCTTATTTTATCCCTGCCCTCCTTTCTGCTATGATTGGCAACCATTGTGGTTCATCACATGAGTAGAGCATTTAGGTTCATCACATCAGTTGGTCATTTTGGTTTGTCATGTGGGTTTGTTCCTGTTTTTAAATCATTTTAGTTCGTTATATGAATTTGTCATGTGGTTCTGTCATGCTTCTAGTGCCCATTTCTTTTTAAACTGGCCTCATGGTCACCAGGTAATCTCATCTTTGTCAATGAGAGCCAAGCTTCTGATTTTAGTGAACATGTGAGCCTCCTTTGCTCCTTTGAACTGGGTTAAACACCTTCCTTGTATCTTCTAAGAGAAATTCAAATATATGTTTCTGATAGCCTCTGAAAACAAAGGGACAGCCAGTAAAGGTCAACTCAAGCATCTGTGAGTGTGCAAAAGTAGAGCCATCCTTATACTATTGGGGCAAATGTAAGGGATATTGTTCCAAAAGTGGCTAAGGAGTCCCCAGGCAAAAAGCCCCACGGTGATCTTAAGACAGTTTTCATAGAGGCTCCAGGGTAGGTTCCACCCTTCCCTCTAAGGAGTCAGTGGGCCAGTGCTACAGATCCCAGAGACCTGGCCATGAGGCTGTATAACAATTTGACCCTGAAGGAATCATAGTGGGCTGAAATGTATGGAGAGTTATAAGGGGGAAAAAAATAGGAAGACTCTGGTGTTGCTTGTTTCACCAGAGAAGTCCAGTAGAACAGTTGAATCTTACAGAAGATGCTCTGAGGACTCAACAGGTTTACATCTTTCTTCAGAAGAGGACCCCAGAACATCTTGTCTTTCTCTCCATAAGCCACATGAACGTAGCTAGTTGCAGCTCCAGGGACTCCACCTTTGTCTTTACTACGCAACACTGTCTGGGTCCAATACCTAGGGAATGCTGAGAGATGGGTACAGAATGGTAGTCTAAATTCTTCAGGTAGACCTTTTTTTGTGTGTGTGTGAAAGGCAAGGAAAGTGGTATGAAATCCCTTGTTTAAGCTTTTGTCACTCTTTATCTCTGTAAAGGCCCAAGAACCATGTACTTAATTAGACCTCCAAAGGAAACATTAATATCTTTTTTTTATTTTAAAGATTTATATCTTTGATGATTCTACCCTAAGATGCCTACCTGTCTCTCAGGAAGGTATAGGTCCCTCCCACATGTTTCCACCAGAGGCTAGAACCCGAGAGAGACCCAGTATTTTTTTTTTTTTGTCAAAAAGTGACATAAAGACTTTATTCCATTTAATAACCAATTGTGTTTTACTTGTACCATAGAAAAGAAATTTGGTGTCAGATCAACTATTAAATCAGTAAAAGATCTACTGACAACATACACATCTAAAGAGACACAGTATTTTGAAAAGGCTAGCAGGTTTGCAGATGGGCCCTCAGGACCCTATGATCCAATTTCTGGATACAGCCTTTTCTGTGTTCAACATTAAGGATCTACACGAGAAGAAAAGGAGAAAGGCTGAGAAAAAGATAAGCTAAAATTCTGGGTGTTGCAATTGGCAGTGCTTTATGCACAACTGAGTCATCCCAGGGAAATCCCTGGGCCAAATAAGGCCTGTAAGAAAACTGGCCACTGGCCACATAACTGTACCAACCTACTGCCTGGGCCCTGCTCCAGGTGTCAGGTGCCTGATGTGCTTTACTCGTAGCACCAGAAGGTGGATTGTGCTAACTCTAAGAGAGGGGTTGGGCCAACCAAAACCCTCACCTCCTGCTCAGATAAAGAAGACTGAAGGGGGCTGGGGATTTAGCTCAGCGGCAAAAGCGCCTG
>NW_004955534.1:3762427-3764967 GCF_000276665.1 Chinchilla lanigera | reverse complement strand
CAGGACAACTTATAATGCTCCTGTTTATAGACTTCTCTGTCTTTTGTGAAAAACCCCGGGGTGCCCTCATTATATAGATAAGTAATTTCCATTCTTTTGGCTTCTGTTTAAAACTTTCTTTTTTGGAAAACTCTCCGTTAAATCTATAGCCAGAATTGAGGTCACAGCAAGCCCTAGTCAGAACTTCTTTTGCTTGGACATGTTAATTTGAAGGTCAAATGTTCAAGTAGAGTTTTTAATTGTCCCACAGTATCCTATTCTCCCACTAGTAGGAGATTCAGGGGCAGTTCTCTAATACTGGCAGCTTTTACCTGTGGGGACTATGCCAGACCACTTTTCTATATACCACTGAGGTTTCCATAAATACTTGCATTCCACTCTGGTGAACAAGTTACTTCCCAGACCAATGCAGGCAGGCAGGATATCAGTGATCTGTCCCTCCAAGACCCTGAGGAAGTATGGTTCACTGATGGAAGTATCTTTGTCCAAGAAGGACATTGAAGGAAAGGTGGTGCAGTTGTCAGTTCACAATAGGTCATTGAGATCAAATCCCTTCCCCCAGGAACATCTGGTCAAAGAGCAGAGCTCATAGTTCCTACCCAGGAATTGATATGAGGAAAAGCCAAAAGTCAGAATATCTATAAAGTCTCCAAATAACCTTTTCTGTTGCTACATGTTTATGCAGAAATCTGGACAGAAAGGAGTTTTCTGACTAATAATCAATAATCTATAAAATACAAGCAGTAAATTCTCCAACTCTTAGAGGTAGTCTATCTTCCCAAGAAGGTCATTGACATTCATTACAAAGGACCCCAAAAAGACATGTCTAAAATCTCCTTGGCAAATTAAAAGGTTGATAGAGATGAAAAGTCAGCCTTAGAGCTTCTCAAGACCCTGGCCTTATTCCTAGTTTCAGAGGAACCACTCTGGTCCCTCCTCAAGGGATGCAGTTAAAATCTATTTAAAAAACTCTATGTGGGAAATAGTCACTAGAATTTTTACAGGACTAGTAAGAAAGATATCCCTGTGAACCTCTGGAATACCTAAGGATCCTCTTCAAAAAGCAAGACTCTAATATTGCTCTGGATACAGATAAGCAAATATGTATCCGTGTTGAGACTCCTTTTTAAAATTATATTCATAATGTGGGTAATATTGCTGTATCAATTGGTGTTTACAAGAGAGACGTATAATACAACATATACAAACATATGAGAATTTACAAGATGTGGGAAAAGAAAAGGGAAAATGTGGGAAAGGAGAAGGGAAAGAAGGAGAAATTTTGTATGTATGTATATACAGGATAGTTAACATGGTTGTTCTACTGTCTTCTATTTCTTTGCTGAAATAAACCATCAATGAGTCCTTGGTTGATCAGTATTGCATGTCTACATCTGTTTTCATGAGAAGCCACTTTGAAGATATCAATATGTAATACAACAAGCATTGTTAATTCTCTACCACTCTGTTTGTAATTCTGTACTGTCTGTACTGTTCTTTTGCTATTTTGTAAAATGTTGTCTGACTGTTAATATTTTCCTCCTTTTATTTTTAAAATAAAAAATAAAAAATTAAAAAAACCCAAAACATCCATGCACAAAATGTAGGAGCACCCACCTATATAAGACAAATTCTAACAGACATGAAAAATGAAATAAATAACAACACAATTATAATAGGGGGTTTTAACACACCATTGTCACAAAGAAACAGGTCAACTAGACGAAAAATTGGGAAAGAAATAATAGAACTTAACCAAACGTATGAACATATGGACTTAGTAAACCTTTACAGAGTGTTCCACCCAACAGCATCAGAATACACATTCTTCTCAGCTGCACATGGGATGTTCTGTAAAATAGACCATATACTAGTACATAGAACATGTTTATGTAAGTGAAAAGGAACTGAAATTATGCCATGTATACTATCAGACCATAGTGCAGTGAAATTGGAAATTAATGAGAAAAGGACACACAAAAATCCCATAAACAGTTGGAAATTAAATAACATTCTCCTGAACAAACAATGGGTCACAGATGAAATCAAAGTAGAGATTAAACACTACTTACAATCAAAGAAAAATGTACATACAACCTACAGGAACCTGTGAGATGTAATGAAAGCAGTCCTCAGAGGGAATTTTATAGCAGTGAACTCCCACCTCAGGAAAATAGAACAGGCACAAATAAACAATCTGATGCTTCACTTCAAGTTACTAGAAAAAGAAACCCAGAGCCCAAACAAGACTGGAAATTATAAGTCTCAGAGCAGAAATTAATGCAATGGAAACTAAAAAAGCAATAAAAAGAATTAATGAATCAAAGAGTTGGTTCTTTGAAAGAATAAATAAAATAGATAAACCCCTAGCTAACCTTATCAAAAAAAGAAGGAAAAAACTGAAATACACACAATAAGGAATGGAACGGTTGAAATCACTACAGATCATGAAGAAATTCAGAAGATCAACAATACCTGCTTTAAAAATCTTTACTCTCATAGGAAGGAAAACACAGAGGAAATGGACAGATTTCTAGATA
>NW_004955534.1:3757211-3762122 GCF_000276665.1 Chinchilla lanigera | reverse complement strand
AAACAGAATACAGCAAATCATCAAGAAGTTTATACACCACAACCAAGTGGGATTCATATCAGGAATGCAGGGATGGTTCAATAAATGCAAATCAATTAACGTAATACACCATGCCAATAGAGCCAAGGACAAAAATCACATGATGATCTCCATCGATACAGAAAAAGCCTTCAATAAAGTCCAACACTCATTCATGTTGAAAACCCTACAGAAAATAGGAAAAGATGGCCTTTACCTCAAGCTGATCAATGCCATCTATGATAAACCAACAGCTAACATCATGTTAAAAGTTCAAAAATTGTAAGCTTTCACTCTAAAATCAGGAGCAAGAGAAGGATGTCCACTGTCACCATTCCTATACAATATAGTTCTGGAAATATTAGCTAGAGCAATTAAACAAGAGAGAGAAATAAAAGGAAAAAGGATAGGAAAGGAAGAAGTGAAATTTTCATTATTGGAAGATGACGTGATATTCTACATAGAAGACCCCAAGAACTGTACCAAAAGGCACATGGATTTAATAATCAAATTCAGTAGCATAGCTGGAGACAAAGTTAACACTCAAAAATCATTAGCATTCCTGTACACAAGCAACAAACAGACTGAGAGAGAAATTAGGGAAACCACACCTTTCACAATAGCATCTAAAAAGATGAAATACATAGGAATCAATCTAACAAAAGGAGTAAAAGATCTATACAGTGAAAATTATAGTATTCTGAAAAAAGTGATTGAAGAGAATATCAGAAAATGGGAAGATATTCCTTGCTCAAGGATAGGAGCAATCAACACTGTGAAAGTGACCATACTCCCCAAATTGTTGTACAGTTTCCATGCAATCCCAATTAAAATGCCATTAGCATACCTCACAGATCTGGAGAAAACATTCCTAAAGTTCACCTGGAACCAGAGAGGCCTAGAATAGCAAAAGCAACCTTGGGAAACAAAGGAAAGGCAGGAGGCATGACAATTCCTGGCTTAAAATTCTATTACAAAGGTACTGTGATCAAATCAGCATGGTACTGTCACAAAAACAGACCTGAAGATCAATGGAACAGATTTGAAGATGCAGATACAACTACAAAAACACTCAGTAACCTTATCTTCAACAAAGGGGCCAAACATATTAAATGGAAGAAAGATAGCCTGTTTAATAAATGGTGCTGGGAAAACTGGCTTTCCACATGCCAAACACTAAAGCTAGACCCATGTCTTTCACAATGCACTGAATTAAAGTCAAAATGGATCAAAGTTCTAAATATTAAAACAGAAACAATAAATTTATTGGAAGAGAAAGTAGGTAAAAATCTTGAAGACATTGGGGCAGGCAGAGAGTCCATGAACAAAAACCAAACTGCACAGGGAATACTTCAAAGAATCAACAACTGGGATCTGGTCTTATTGGAAAGTTTTTGCACATCTAAAGAAATCACCAATAAAGTAAAAAGAAAACCAATGAACTGGGAAAAATTTTAGCCAACTGCCCCTCAGACAAAGGACTTCTACCTAGGACATATAAAAAATTTTAAAAAATCAGGCCCCCCCTATTCAAAGACCCAATCCAAAAATGGGTATCTGAGAAAGATATACTCTTCTCAGATAAAGAAATAGAAATGGCAAATAAATACCTGAAAATGTATTCAATATCATTTGTCATTTGAGAAATGCAAATTAAAACAACACTGGGATTCCATGCTACTCCAGAAAAAATGGCTATCGTCAAGAAATCAGCCAACAACAAATGCGGGAGTGGCTGTGGGGAAAAAGGAACACATCTCCACTGTTGCTGGGACTGTAGACTGGTGCAACCACTGTGGAAATCAGAGTGGAGATTCCTCAGTAAACAAGGATTAGAGGTCCCATTCAATCCAGCTATTCCGCTTCTGAGTATTTTTCCAGAAGAACTAAAATCAGCATACCACAACACTATATGTGCACTCATATTTATAGCAGTACAAGTTGTAATAGCTAAATTGTGGAAATAACCCAGATGCCCATCCACTGAGAAATGCATAAAAGTGCTGCAGTATTTTTATACAATGGAATATTATTCAGCTATAAAGAAAGATAAACTCGAGCCTTTCATAGATACATGGTTGCCACTAGGGACCATACTCGTAAGTGAAATAAATAAGACTCACATGTGTAAACATTGTTTTGTCTCCCTAGTATAAGAACCTGAAAGAGTAAATGAAATCTGAAAGGTATAATCGACAGTGAGAAAGGGAAAGAAACTGCTCAAAAGGGAAGAATGACTGAGATGAGGGAAAGGAGAAAATGAAGCTGAAGGGATATATATATACACACATAAATATGTATATATATATGTATATATATGTATATAGGTTGGGATAATTGTACAATTAATTTCTATTTCTCTGTTGAAAAGAACAGTTGATGTTTAATTGTTTGATCATTCTTGCATGTCTGTATTTGTTTACCTGAGTAACCAATATGAAGATAACAGTATGTAATACAAGAACCACTGTGAGCTTCTTGGCTAATGTGCTTCCAGCAGTTCAGAGTGTGGATTTCGGTGTGGGGATGGGCTAACCATTGTTAATTTCTTTAGAAGAAATGGCAGCTACACTAATGGCAGTGATGATGGTGGTGGTGATGTGATGATGATGATGATGATGAAGAAAATGATAGCAACTTGTTGCATGGTGCTAAAGGAGAGAGAAAAGAGAAAGACAATTTCCAATCCTAAGCACCTATTAGTGTTTTGGGTTTTCTTTATTTCCATCTAACAGGGTAACCTGCATCTGGGCTTGAGAAACTGTGGGCAGCCTTTGACAGACTTAGACATGTAAGACGACAAGCCCCAAATCTACTACTGTCCCAAACTCTTCATTCATTTCTTAGGAGCACAATTACCTTCTCAAGTCCTGACCGGATCCAAGATGAGTTATGCAGGCCATGGCTATGAAAGAGTATGTGTCCAAATGCGAGGAAGAGTACACTGCATTTTGTGCTCATGTATGTTAGCTGTCCTGCAGCCTATTTTATGGTTTCTAGTTACAGATGATAATGCCATGCATTACAATCGTTTCGTCATTGCTCACTGCATAGATTATGTTAGGGCCTTCCTTTGGAAATTTTCACTGCAGAGAAAGCCTTTCACAATGTATCATGATTTGTGCTGTAAAGAATTTTTAATATGTTGTACTGAATTGGTATAAAATAAGAATGAGTAGAAAATAGAAAAGACCAGATAGCTAAAGAAAATGGTGGTGTTTCTCCACAGTAAAGGATCAATAAAAATAAATAAGATTCCCAAATAATTTTGAGATTTTGACTGATCAGAGCAAGAGCTGACAAACTATTTCTTCAAAGAGCCAGGTAGTAAATATTTCAGAATTGGCAGGCTACACTGTTTCTGACACAGATATTCAACTCTGCCATTGATGCACAAAAGCAGCCATACACAATACATGAATAAACTAGCATGGCTGCATTTATGGACACTGAAATGTGACTCTCATACGACTTTCAGTTGTCATTAAACATTGTTCTTCTTTTCTTTTCTTTTCCTTTCTTTTCTTTTTTTGGTACTGGGAATCAAACTCAGGAACTTACGCTTGCCAGACAGGTATTTGTGCTGATGAGTTATATCCCGGGCCTCTTCTACTGACATGCTTGAACCTTTCGAAATGTAAATACCATTCTTAGTCAGCAGGTTGCACAAGCATAGGTCATAGGTCAAACCTAACCTTCAGGCTATAGTTTGCTGACAACTGGTTTTGGTTAACTGCTGTTTAAAATACTGGTTCCAAGAGCTGCAATAAACATCCTGAAACTAAAATTTAACCATCTTAAAGAGTATACTACGATGTTTGTTATCTGACACGAGTGTTCTCCCCAATACCGTGGTCTAGTACCCTCTATGCAAATACATCCCTTTTTCATCATTGCAAAGACCATGCATTGTCTGCTCCCTTTCGCCACCATTTCTACAGAGTAAAAGCTCACACATACCTTAAGGTACAACTCCACTGTTATGTCCCTCATGAAAAATTCCTCAATACAATTCTTCCTCCTTCATCAGAAAATGATTCAGGTCCTTCTAGTTCACTGTTCTTTTTGTATACCACATCTGTGACATATGTTCATGTCGTCTACTCTTGTTATTCTTGATCAGATGACCATCTCTGTGAAGACAGAAAATGTGTATTCACCCAATAGGTCTATATTCATTCAAAGTCAATTCCTAAGAAAGTGAAGCAGGTGTTTAATAAATACCTGCTGCTGAATGGGTTTATTAATGCATTCAGACACAAAATCAGAGAAGCTTTGTAGTTTGCCCATTAACACACTTCTATCCTTGCTTCTTTTGAGCCCTGGTGTGATGCAGAGTGAAGAGGTTTCTTTTGAAAAGAACAGATTTACTAAGGAGGTACCAAATGTTTTACATTATGGTCTGAGCTCTTACTCCAGCTGGTGGCAAGTGGGCATGGCTTTGTGGGCTTTTGAAACAAAAGTCATATCACAAGGCAGTATTTCAGAGAATCTTAGCAAGTAGAGGTGTGGGGAAATTACCTAATCCCAGAAGCACTTATAAAATGACAGAGTGGATCTCAGAGAGATCACAGAATCCTCTGAAAACCCTCTTAGAGTTAAGGTTGGGACACAGCAGGTCTGAGCCAGAACGTGTTCAGTTACACCTGATTGGATATACATTTTCAGTCTTTGTAATAAACACCAAGTGGAACTTCTGGGTCAGCAGTAGGTGTATAATTAACTTCAGAAGAAAAATAAACTTTTCACAAGTGGTGCTACAATTTCACATTTTCACCACCAATGAATGAGAGATTCAGTTCCTTCCCATCCTAAACATGTGGTCCACTCAGTCCTTTTTTGTTTCACAGCTAGGGGCTGATGGTTGAACCTATGGCCTCCCCACTGAGCTAC
>NW_004955534.1:3748828-3750952 GCF_000276665.1 Chinchilla lanigera | reverse complement strand
CCTCCCTGCGCCTAGAAACTCAGTCTGCAGTGTCACCGGGGTCTTTGTTCTCGCGTCCTGGCCTCTGGGATTGGGTGGGGCCTACCTGGCTCTTTGGGCGCTTTTCGGCTGGGAATCGCGTTGGTATGAGTCTGGCCCTCTTTCGGACCCAGGAGCCCTGCCGCTCCCGGAGAACTCGCTGCCTGGGCGCAAGGCGCGGGGGCTGAGTCATTGTAATTGCATGCATGTGGAACCACAACCAATCCCAATGCTTTATTATGAACCATTCTGTTAAATCTGTAGTGGTATTGCTTTGTGTTTCTAATTTACTTTTCCTGTAATGTGTTGAATAGTTGTATGTGCTTACTTATTATACATGTACCATTTTTAGTGAAGTGGCTGTTTAAGTGTTTTCCCAATTTTTATTGAGTTGCCTTTTTCTGGGCTACATGTATGTGAAATGTTCCACATTTTAGAAAGAGCCCAGAAAATAGATTTCAAATCATTTAACAAGAATACATATGTTCTGGTTCATAGTATTCCATTGCCATTTCATCTATATATATTGCTTTTACCCATCATCATATTCCTAACTACTGATACCACATATATTTCTTTCTTCAATAAAATGATATATACTTTCATCTGGCAGGTTAATATCATGATTTCTGCAGCAGATTGCCAGAACAGCTAAACTACTCCAATCTAGTATATGAAAAAGAGATGTAGAGGACATTGAATAGTTAACATTTTTAATGGGCCTGATTGTAAGCTATTTGATGGTAAAAGTCCTTCCTGAGAGTGTGTTAGTATTGGCATTCACAGATTTCTCTATTTTAAATCAAATCAACTAACCAACAACCCTTTACTGAGTACTCTGCATCATTTCTACAAGATTTCACACATTAAATTCCAGTTCAAAAACCCAAATCCTCGCTCATGCCATAACTTTTATTTGCTTTCTCTTGAAAACTTGAATTAACTGCTTCGATCATTTTGGGGCATCCATATAGCCAATGAGAAAATCAAATCATTCCCTGAAAATTGAAATCATCAAAATTCCTAGGTACATAACAGTATTAATAACACTACTAAGCAATTACTTTTAAGGATAATTCATAGCGCATCCATCCAGTTCAATTCCCTTCTGTTTTATTGATTAAGAAATGGCTTCAGGAAGCAAAAGTCTCATCTGAGGAGGGAAACAAGCAAGATGGTGGCTGAGGTATTTCAGTGGCAATAGCTTCCCTGCAGATGGGCAAAACTACTTTTACAATAGATGAATGAGCCAGGTGAGGGACCATAAAAGAGCTGTATTGAGTTTGAAGAATGCAGAAAGGAAAGAGCTGGTGGTGCCACCTCTCCTCCAACTGCAAGCAGTGGGAACAGACATACGTCCCACTTGGAAGAGGAAGAGAAATTGAGTCCAGGCCTTAAACTTCAAACCCAGTAGAGATCCTGCCAAGGTGAACTCTGGTCCCAGGTGTAGCCCCACAACTCCCAGCCCCATAGCAAAATGCACAGACTGAACTGCTGGAAGCACAGTAGGCAAGAAGCTCACTGCTTCCATCCTGCCTCCCCTGCCTCAGGTAGCACCGGGGGAGCTGGACTCCCACCGCTGGGTAGCAGGACACTGAGGCCAGCACAGGAATTTGTCTGGGAGTTCAGTGCAGGGCCTACTGCAGCAAGACTCAGTGCCAGGCAGAGACCAAAGCCCCTGTGTGTAGGCCAGAGCTGAGAGCCCTTAGACTTTCCCTGGCACCAGCTGGAGAACTGCACAGCAGTAGGCAGACTTGAGTTTCTGCCTGAGTTCCTGCTAGTCTTGGCATGGACCTGTGGTATCCCCCGCAGCTGCACACAACTCAGGTCCCTGCATCTGCGAGTTTCAGTGGGGGCTGAGCTTAGCATCAGCCTTGGTGGCCAAGGAGGTGCACACCAACCTCACGTAGCACAGATGTACCTGGGCAGCGTGCACAGATGCAGCCTCTGGACCTGTTGCAGCACCAGGCACAGATGCTTCCTGCAGCAGAATGGACGTGTGCTGTGGTCTGCATCAGTGTCAACTGTGGTGTTGGCCTGTGTGACTTGTATCTGTGAGACTCAAGAGTGAGCCAGCTTAGTGTCAGCCTTGGTGATCAAGGAACT
>NW_004955534.1:3741782-3743713 GCF_000276665.1 Chinchilla lanigera | reverse complement strand
ATGAGTTTTTTACAGAAGTTGTCTAGAAAGGAAAGGGAGAAATGAAAGTATTTATACAGAGAGAATAAGTTAGTATATGCATACAATTCTACTAAGTTCTTTGTATGTGTTTTTGAGACAGGATTTCACTTGAAGTTTATGCTGATCTTGAGCTCATTGTGTAGCCCAGGCTGGACTAGAACTTGTGGTCATCGTCTTGCTTCAAGCCTCCTGAGTGTTAAGCTTACAGGTGTTACTGTTTGTGTCCTGAGGTACCCCTAAAGCTCCACGCAGTCATGGATGGGGCTTTTCAGACGTGGGTGCATCTAGCATGTGTGCTGCTAGGATCAAGGATGTGATGTTGGCATTGAATCATGGTATAATGCTAAGATTAAGGGTGCCCTACCCTGGGTGTGAGTCCTATACTCCCGCAGGATGAGTTAGCTGCATAGGACATGAGAAACAAAAAGAGACTCATTGCTTGCTGCTTGTTACTTGCTGCTTCTTTCCTACCCTGGGGCTCTGCAGTGCCCTCTGCCATACCACCCTGCCTCAGAGCCAACCAAATATGAACTGAAAGCTCTACAAACTGTGAGCCAAGGAAACCTTTGTTCCTTTAACTTTAGGTATCAGGTATTTTGTCTCAGCCACAAGAAAAGCAATGAAGACATTCGTTTTGATATTTTTTATTCCCCTATCACCTCTCCCTTCCCCTCTCCCTCTTTCTCCAGGTCTATATCCCATCCCTCCAAAGAGAGCACTCTTTCACCTTCTTTTATATTCTTTCCAATCTATCGGGATTAGAGCAATGTCAGTGCAATCAGTAGACTGATACAGCAATCATCTACTTTAATCTCAGCACCCTCAATCCCAACAGTGCACTACAAATGTATCACAGACTTTATATTGAGCCACCTCTGAAGAAAACTCTGATTGCATGAGGCTCTCGGGGTACACCTACACACAAATCATAACATTGAGCATTTGAACTGAAGCAGAGTTATGAAAACTTGCACAAAAGGGGATGTGATAGTGTTTTCAAAATTTGTATTCACAGTAAAGTACTTGTTTTATATTTTTTTCACCATATCTTGCTTCCAAGTTTCACAGTTACAAAACAGGGCCTTGTTCATCTCAATTAACTCATCTGTACCTGGAATCACCTTTGTACATAGGTGTCTGACACACTCCAGCTCTCATTTCAATGCAGATTAAATGCAGATTCTCCTGGTTTTTATCTGAGCCCTTCCTGAGCAGCACTCAACCACTGTCCCCTCAAGCAGGATAGGTGTCCCTAATAGGTATCATAATGTACTCTTTTTTCAGAGTATTTATAGTGATTACTATTAATTCACTTGTCAAATACTTTATTTACAAATTCTTACTGCAACTCACAATAGTCTTCTGAAGCTGTTATTCTTATCATCACGATAAAATGGACTCATGGCTTTAAAGACTTATCTGAGGCCATTGACATAGTAGAGAAGGAGCCAAAATTCCCCAACAGACTGAATTTCTGCACATAATCTTAGACATACTCTCCACTGTCACTCTTTGGTGAAAAGACTCCTTCTGTGTTCATGTTAATCAAAATCAAATATGTATCCATAGATAAAGTCCTGCCCTAAGGATGTCCAAGTCCTTATGAATGTCTGTGTCTGTAATTACAGTTGGGCAGAGGACTGTAGTTACAGAAGATACTGTGATTGTTGGTACCATATCCTTGCCTCCTGTGGCCACACGCACAGGTAGGTCTGTCAACTAGGGACAAAGTGGCCCTGGAGCAAGCTTCAATCAATGAAGGATGGAATTTGGTGGTAAACACTCCAGTTTCTTCACCTTCCCATTAGGAAATTCAGAGCTGTGCTCCATAAATCTCAAAAAGGGTCTCCAGTGGAATGCAACCTTAGTTGCCCACTGCAGGCCCTGATTTATTAACTTATCCATCATCT
>NW_004955534.1:3739532-3741682 GCF_000276665.1 Chinchilla lanigera | reverse complement strand
CCAGCGCCTCCAGGCACATCTCTGGAACAGAACTGGTGTCAGGAGGAGTCCTGCTACCCTAGTCTGTCAAACTAGTCTAGCCAGCATCTGCTGTGTCTGGATGCGGCAGCCCTGGCGCACAAGTCCATGGCAGCACTAGGCAGCCCTTAGCTGTGTGGGCCTTGGTCCTCCCACAGGCTGTGTTAGCCGCGGTTGGCTCTAGGCTCACGCTGTGTATTAGGCAGCTCTCCTGTCTCTGTTACACTTCCTCCCTTCTCAGATACTGTCCTGTTGCCTTCCTTGCTCCATTCTTCCCCCCATCAGAGAGCACACAGAGACACACACACACTTCCCAAGAGGCTGATTTTATTTCCACCATCACTTAAAATGGTTGATGTAATTCTTCCCAGTTACCCCAGTGGATATTTGTGGAGACTGTGGGTAGTTTTGAGGTTTCTGGCCTCTGGTCACTGGCTTCCAAGATCATTGCTGGACGTGGTGGAATCTCCTTACCATGCTGTCCCTCTGCTTTTCTTTGGTTTACCAGAGCTGGTTGGTGTTCTGGAGGAGGTTTTTGTCTTCGAGTTCCCTTGAAGGGGTCTTTGTGCCTTCCTTGTTTTCTTGGGCATCTGGAAGGACATGAAAATAACAGGAGTGAATTGATTTGGAGAAGGTAGATGAGGGATGGGAACACGGGCTTCAGCAGAAGGGGTACAATCTGAGGAGAAGGTAGGAGTCTCGGGGAGTGTCAAGGGGAAAAAGGAAGAGGAGCTTGGATGATCTACTTGCCCTTGAATTTAGGTGGTGATGGAGCCCTTGTCTCCTCCCGCACAAGGGTGCTTGGGCCCCTGGTTCAGTATGTGCACTTGGTGCTAGTGATAGGAATGTAGGTGGTGAAGGAGTCCTCTTCTCTCTCTTGAGGGTGCTTGGGTTTGCTTGTTTAGTATCTGCTTTAGGTACTGCTGGTTTTCGGCCCATCTTTCTCACTACGTGCCCCTCAGTGGTGTTCCCCAGGTGGGCCTGACCACCCTTCATAGTCCTGTCCCTAGCATGGCCTCCTCCTTGGGGTTTGTTTACTCATGAAGCCACTAGCTAATAGCAGCTATCCAGAGAGGGGCTTAGACACCACAAAGCATCATCCATACAGGGGGAGGGAGGGAGGCATGATGAGCGCAACATGTATGGTGTAGAAGGAGGGGTCTGCTCAGCATTCACACAGATCTCTCTCCCACTTGTCTTCCACCCCTCTTATCTCCCTAAATGCAATACCAGTGGATCAGGAATCGGGCAGAGGGTGATTCCTCCACACTCTTCCCAAGGACACCCCTTTCAGTGGTGATTCTCTTCCTTCCATGTCTCCACCATTACCTGAAGTTCCTCCCTGCTAACCTGGCCACATTTCAGTCCATGTAAGGATTTTCCCATTCGTCCCTCCTACAAATGTCCAAATATTGGAAATGTTTAAGCAGGCTCATAAATAGATGAGTCATACGGGGGGGGGGGCGCTCTCAAGAGAATGAACTCAGTGGCTTGAGTCAACATTAAATATAATTTTATTTGATTCGACAGATGTATTAGAATCTAACACCCACCTGAAGTTCCACCTTCAAATTCCATTTTGTGGGAGGAGAATGTCACCTTCCTCCCTTCTCACACCCCTTTCTGCTCTTCCCTTCTTTCCTCCCACCCTCCCTCCTTCCCTCCTTTAGCTCCTCCCTCCCAAACTCTCTTTCAACCCTGCTTTCTCTCTTCCTTCCTTCCTCTGTCCCTCCCTCCATCCCTCCCTCATATCCTCCAACCCTGTCCCTCATCCTTCCTCAAATATCCATCAGTGGGAGGAGCATCCTTCCTCCCTTCTCACACCCACTCCTGCTATTCCCTTCCTTCCTCCCTCCCCTCTCTTGCCCCTTCCTTCCTTCCTTCCTTCCCTCTTCCTTCCTTCCTTCCTTCCTTCCTTCCTTCCTTCCTTCCTTCCTTCCTTCCATCCTCCCTTCCTACCCTTCCTTCCTACCTCCCTCCCTCTCCCCTCTCTCTTAGCTTCCCTCCCTTTTCCTTCATCAAATTTCCATGAGTGGGAGAAGGACCCCTCCTACTTCCTCCCTCCCCCATTTCTTCCTTTCTTCCTTTCTTCCTTCCTTCCTTCCTTCCTTCCTTCCTTCCTTCCTTCCTTC
>NW_004955534.1:3732740-3736842 GCF_000276665.1 Chinchilla lanigera | reverse complement strand
CATCTCGCTTTCCTCTTTCAACTGTCTCACTTTTCTACTCTTTTACAGTACTAATGGGGATCACTCCCCACGTTAACTTATGGCATGAAAATGTAGTGTCAGAGATGCTGTTGGGGGTAACATGGAGTATTTATTGTATTTCCTATTTTTTGTTTGCATGTTCCCACAAAGCCTCATGTGGTCATGGGGGGTGGGCATTTTTGTAGGTGGCTGAATATAGAGTGTGTGATTGATTTGTTGTGCGATGCTGGGGTTAAGGGTGTGAGTGCTACAACTACACTTTGGAGGGTGGCCTGCATACAATATAAGGGACAAAAAGAGACTTGTCTCTCTCTCTCTTCCTCTCTCTCTCTCTGTCTCTCTCTCACTCCCCCATCTTTCTCCCTGCCTGCTTTTAGTTTCTTTTTTCACCATGAATTGTTGCCCCTCTGCCATGTGCCACCCTGCCTTGGAGCGAGCTGACTACATACTGAAACCATTATAAACTATGAGCTAAATAATCCTTTCACTCTTAAACTTTCACTGTTGTGTTTTTGTCTCAGCAGCAAGAGAAAAGTAACTAAGACAGTGACAGAAAACATAATGGAAGTATTTTAGTTACAGATCACATGGATATTATGCATTATATCTCACTGACAGTTTGTCATAGAGCCTGCATCTATTTATCTGTTTCTTGATCGGTTTGTCAGTATATTTGCCTATTTAAAACCCTGTCTGGTGAGAAATGACCTTCAGGAAATCACAGAGGACTCCACTTGAAGCCCAGCCTCTTCTTCTTGGCCCTTCCCCAGACTGCAGAGTAACTGCTTCCTGGAGAACACACTGATGAACAGGGAACCTTCTGTGGAGTACAGCAACATTCATAAGTGTTGAGATAGAGAATGGGTACCACCTACCAGCATCTGGGGCACTACTTGCCCTTGCTGTTGTTGCTGTGAGTAATTCTATAAACACTGCCAGGGAAATTCCTTCCCTGCTGTAACTGAGGTCAGAGTCAAATTTATTCAAAGCCGCCCCTTGTAAGCTGGGTGGACAACAGCATCTGATTGCTCTGACATACGTCTTGGAAAGAGCCTCTTGCTGGAATAGATGAAAAAATAGTTTTGATTTTAGAACAAAGTCAGCATCAGCTGAAAAATATACTTTCAAGTCTTTTGCCTAGAAAAGGTACCTCAAAGGTCCAAACGACAGAAGTGACAACACAGAGGAGGCAACCCCATAATTAATGAATGATGACTGATTTCTCAAATTCTATCATGATTGTGTGGAGAATGATGTTGGTCTCAACTCATGAGCCTTGCTTAAAACAAGGTACAGGATCTCCCTACTCACTCGGTACCTAGCTGGCATCCAAGAACACTGAGATGTCTAACCTCTGGTCTAAGGCCCTTTGCTGCTAGAAGTGTCTTAAGTATCCTAGCTCTCAAACTTTATAGACCCTAGAATTCCTCCTTGTGACAGATATGAGCAAGTTTCTGCCTTAATTCCTGGGGTCCTGCAACAGAAAAAAGTTCAGGTTTTGGTCTTTTGACTTTCCTGGAATATAATTACAGGTATGAACTGGTGGAGCAAGGCTATATGCAAAAATTCTGTAGTCCTGTCATACATGTCTGTCCTTACATATCTTCTTTCTATCAAGATGGCCTAGTCTCTAAGCAATAGAAAACTAACTGAACTGGCATAAATGAAAAGGGGGTGTACTGTTTCACATAATAAGATGTCTGGAGGTAACATGACTCTGAGGTAATATAACAAACTGACTCAAAGACTTCTGGAACCCAGATGGCTTGCATCATTTTACTCTCCCATTTTCCAGAAGTCTCCAACCAACTTTACCTTTAATGCCATATGACAGAATTGCCTTCTTGTCTCAGCACTAATGCAGTCACTGACAAGAGGACTAGAACCACGACAATCAGCTCAATGAGGCAAGATCTACCTTCTGGGATAAAGATGGGCCTGGCCTTTACTTAAACATATGGGCACTTGATTTGGAGAACAACTAGCATCCTTTAAGTAAATAAAAAGTTGGTATTGCTCTTTAGGGCAATCAACAGTGCTACATGCACCGTCTGTGGCCAACTTATATTTTATTTTTCCATTTTTTCCTCTCCACCATGCTCTTTTTTGCTCTTTGCAGTTCTTATAAATTTTGAAAACTATATTATCTTACACTTATTTATTTTCTTCTCCCACTAATGTAATGCAAGCTTCCTGTGGAAAGTGAGTTAGAGGACACCAAATCAATATTTGTTGACTGATATTGTTCTACAAGAGCTTCCCAAAATAATCTTTGTAAAAATATATGCTAGAAAGACAAAGATAGCAATAAGGATCATAGTCAAGCTTGACTGTGTCAACATATTGGCTTGGTATCCACCCATGGGTGGGTACTTTTGAACTCTGGATGAGTTCGTGTGGGCCATGGAGACATGACCTTAAGTCCTATATAGGATTCCTTGCCAATCCTTCTCTGGTGAAGCTCCCCTTCCCTGCTTCTTCCCAGCTGGCATGAACTAAATATTTTTGCCCCTCCAAACCCTGTGCCATGATGGTTCTGCCTTGAACCAGTCAACTATGGACTGACTCTTCTAAAACATGAGTTAAGTTAAATTCCTTCTCCTTAAGGTGTGGATGTTGAGTATTATGTTTCAGCAACAGTAAAGCTGATGAAAACAGAAAATTGGCACCAGAGAAGTGAGGTCACTGCTGTGACTATACCTGAGCATATAATTTAGAAGCCTTTGAAACTTGTTTATGGAAGGAGTTTGGAAAGATTTGGAGATGTGAGCTAGAGAAGTTTTATAGTGTGGTAAACAAAGCATGGTAGATGATTCTGGCCACAGCTTTGAAGACCAGAATGTGTATAGAAATTCAGAGAGTAAAAGCCAGGCTCAGGAGATTTCAGCTGGGAACAAGGGTTTCATTGGTAGCTGGACTGGAGGTGATGTGTTCTACTCTGGCAGAAAATTGGTGTACATTTTGCCCATGTCCTGAGACTTTACAAGAGTTTGATGTTCAAGATGGTGGACTAATTGAACTCATGAATAAAATTTCAAAAGTGCCCAATATTCGGGTTGTTGTATGGGTTCTGTTGACCATTTTGAGCTCAATTTATAGAGAGAATCAGAGCAGAAGCGAGAAAAGAAAAGAAAACTTTGGTTTTGGCACAGAATGAGTCATGTATAAAGTTTTGGCCAAAAGAGATGTGATTGCTGAAGAGATTAGTGTCATTTAAAACAAAATAAATACTTTGTACAGACAGAGACAAGAAGGAAGGTACCTTGAGGGTATCTCAGAAACCAGGAAGACCCCACTTTTTACAAAATCAAATGTGTAAAAGTATAAATCTTTCATTTCAGAAGAGAGTCCCCGGGGAACTTCAGAGTGCTCAAGAAGCAGCTCCTAGGGAATTGTTTTCCTGAAATTTATGTGATCAGGATCGGCCACCCAGGGACTCAGAGTATGGATAAGATCATGTCTTGATTTGACAGTTCCATTTAGATCAGTGCAGTAGACATTCATTTTTCTATTATGCATATAGAAGGCTAAATCCCATGGACACAAAAAGAAATAAGATAATTTGGGTCAACAAAGAATTTGGAGCTTCAGGGGCTAAATGAACTCATGAACAACAACAACAACATGGAGTGAATAAATGTTATATTAGTGATATGAACAGAGAATTTTGGAACCCTAGTAAGTTGGGGGAAGTTAAAGGTGACTCTCTTTAAATTTTCTTCATGCATGTTAACAGTATATAATTATGAGGATAATTTGATACATGCATTTACAATATCTTAATCGATTTTAATTCCATTAACACCTCTCCTTTTTTTCTCTCCTCCTTTTCCCTTTCTTCATATTCAAAAATTTATTTCCTTGTTTATTGAATTTTCTCCTATATGTCAATGACTTCTTTATTGTATTTATTTATTTTTTATTTTAAAAATAAAAGGAGGAAATCATTAACAGACAGACAACATTTTACGAAATAGCAAAAGAACAGTACAGACAGTATGGAGTTACAAACAAAGTGGTAGGAAATTAACAGTGCTTGTGTATTACATATTGATATCTTCAAAGTGGTTTCTCATGAAAA